>NC_044510.1:15479113-15544113 GCF_902362185.1 Chanos chanos
ATGTCTGTCAGTCACATAAAGTGGTTAATCAGTACAGTGCTGCTTTTTTAAAGAAAAACAAGAAAACAACAAAAAAAAAAAGAAAAAAAGTGAGTCTGCTCTGTTTCCTTTGGTTATAGAATGCACTTTCTACTAAAATCTAGTTTAAAAACAAAATCATACGAACAGTAACAATGTATATTCTTAAAAGATTTTTTTTTAACGCAGATAAATATTCCCTTTTACCCTCCAAACGGTGTTTCAGTCACTCAGCAGTGTGTGTTTTATCACAGTGTGTTCGGTACAGCAGTGTCAGACTTCTGCTCCGTTCTTCTTCACATGTATGTACGTTTTGTTTTTTTGTTTTCTTAAATCTCTTCCTGTCTCTGCTCATATTTGGCTGTTTATAGGAGGGGTGTGTGATCATGTGACTCATATTTGGCTGTTTATAGGAGGGGTATATGGTCATGTGACTCGTATTCGGCTTTTTATAGGAGGGGTATATGGTCATGTGACTCTCTGACAGACTCTTTTTTTTTCCCCATCATGTACATTTAACACACCTACTAATTTCAAGAAGTAAAGAAAAAAAAAAAAAAAGCAAGTAGCCATAATTATAACTGGTGTCTCTGTGTCTGTATATGTGTGTGTGTATCTGTGTGTGTGTGTGAGAGAGAGAGAGAAGGAGAGACAGAGTTGCCTGGAGAGCTGCCCTGAGCACCGTATGTGAGTCGAGTTCATAAGTCTGTCAATGTGTCAACAAAGCATGGAGGAGGTGTTTACTGAGTTACTGAAACAGAACATGGTTCTAGCCCTGTGTCCTGTTCATTTCACACAAGAACACATGAGAGAGAACATGGTTCTAGCCCTGTGTCCTGTTCATTTCACACAAGAACACATGAGAGAGAGCATGGTTCTAGCCCTGTGTCCTGTTCATTTCACACAAGAACACATGAGAGAGAACATGGTTCTAGCCCTGTGTCCTGTTCATTTCACACAAGAACACATGAGAGAGAGCATGGTTCTAGCCCTGTGTCCTGTTCATTTCACACAAGAACACATGAGAGAGAGCATGGTTCTAGCCCTGTGTCCTGTTCATTTCACACAAGAACACATGAGAGAGAGCATGGTTCTAGCCCTGTGTCCTGTTCATTTCACACAAGAACACATGAGAGAGAACATGGTTCTAGCCCTGTGTCCTGTTCATTTCACACAAGAACACATGAGAGAGAACATGGTTCTAGCCCTGTGTCCTGTTCATTTCACACAAGAACACATGAGAGAGAGCATGGTTCTAGCCCTGTGTCCTGTTCATTTCACACAAGAACACATGAGAGAGAACATGGTTCTAGCCCTGTGTCCTGTTCATTTCACACAAGAACACATGAGAGAGAGCATGGTTCTAGCCCTGTGTCCTGTTCATTTCACACAAGAACACATGAGAGAGAACATGGTTCTAGCCCTGTGTCCTGTTCATTTCACACAAGAACACATGAGAGAGAGCATGGTTCTAGCCCTGTGTCCTGTTCATTTCACACAAGAACACATGAGAGAGAGCATGGTTCTAGCCCTGTGTCCTGTTCATTTCACACAAGAACACATGAGAGAGAGCATGGTTCTAGCCCTGTGTCCTGTTCATTTCACACAAGAACACATGAGAGAGAACATGGTTCTAGCCCTGTGTCCTGTTCATTTCACACAAGAACACATGAGAGAGAGCATGGTTCTAGCCCTGTGTCCTGTTCATTTCACACAAGAACACATGAGAGAGAGCATGGTTCTAGCCCTGTGTCCTGTTCATTTCACACAAGAACACATGAGAGAGAACATGGTTCTAGCCCTGTGTCCTGTTCATTTCACACAAGAACACATGAGAGAGAGCATGGTTCTAGCCCTGTGTCCTGTTCATTTCACACAAGAACACATGAGAGAGAGCATGGTTCTAGCCCTGTGTCCTGTTCATTTCACACAAGAACACATGAGAGAGAGCATGGTTCTAGCCCTGTGTCCTGTTCATTTCACACAAGAACACATGAGAGAGAACATGGTTCTAGCCCTGTGTCCTGTTCATTTCACACAAGAACACATGAGAGAGAGCATGGTTCTAGCCCTGTGTCCTGTTCATTTCACACAAGAACACATGAGAGAGAACATGGTTCTAGCCCTGTGTCCTGTTCATTTCACACAAGAACACATGAGAGAGAGCATGGTTCTAGCCCTGTGTCCTGTTCATTTCACACAAGACCACATGAGAGAGAGCATGGTTCTAGCCCTGTGTCCTGCTCATTTCACACAAGAACACATGAGAGAGAGCATGGTTCTAGCCCTGTGTCCTGTTCATTTCACACAAGAACACATGAGAGAGAACATGGTTCTAGCCCTGTGTCCTGTTCATTTCACACAAGAACACATGAGAGAGAGCATGGTTCTAGCCCTGTGTCCTGTTCATTTCACACAAGAACACATGAGAGAGAGCATGGTTCTAGCCCTGTGTCCTGTTCATTTCACACAAGAACACATGAGAGAGAACATGGTTCTAGCCCTGTGTCCTGTTCATTTCACACAAGAACACATGAGAGAGAGCATGGTTCTAGCCCTGTGTCCTGTTCATTTCACACAAGAACACATGAGAGAGAGCAGGGTTCTAGCCCTGTGTCCTGTTCATTTCACACAAGAACACATGAGAGAGAGCATGGTTCTAGCCCTGTGTCCTGTTCATTTCACACAAGAACACATGAGAGAGAACATGGTTCTAGCCCTGTGTCCTGTTCATTTCACACAAGAACACATGAGAGAGAACATGGTTCTAGCCCTGTGTCCTGTTCATTTCACACAAGAACACATGAGAGAGAGCATGGTTCTAGCCCTGTGTCCTGTTCATTTCACACAAGAACACATGAGAGAGAACATGGTTCTAGCCCTGTGTCCTGTTCATTTCACACAAGAACACATGAGAGAGAACATGGTTCTAGCCCTGTGTCCTGTTCATTTCACACAAGAACACATGAGAGAGAGCATGGTTCTAGCCCTGTGTCCTGTTCATTTCACACAAGAACACATGAGAGAGAACATGGTTCTAGCCCTGTGTCCTGCTCATTTCACACAAGAACACATGAGAGAGAACATGGTTCTAGCCCTGTGTCCTGTTCATTTCACACAAGAACACATGAGAGAGAACATGGTTCTAGCCCTGTGTCCTGTTCATTTCACACAAGAACACATGAGAGAGAACATGGTTCTAGCCCTGTGTCCTGCTCATTTCACACAAGAACACATGAGAGAGAGCATGGTTCTAGCCCTGTGTCCTGCTCATTTCACACAAGAACACATGAGAGAGAACATGGTTCTAGCCCTGTGTCCTGTTCATTTCACACAAGAACACATGAGAGAGAACATGGTTCTAGCCCTGTGTCCTGCTCATTTCACACAAGAACACATGAGAGAGAGCATGGTTCTAGCCCTGTGTCCTGTTCATTTCACACAAGAACACATGAGAGAGAACATGGTTCTAGCCCTGTGTCCTGCTCATTTCACACAAGAACACATGAGAGAGAGCATGGTTCTAGCCCTGTGTCCTGCTCATTTCACACAAGAACACATGAGAGAGAACATGGTTCTAGCCCTGTGTCCTGTTCATTTCACACAAGAACACATGAGAGAGAACATGGTTCTAGCCCTGTGTCCTGCTCATTTCACACAAGAACACATGAGAGAGAGCATGGTTCTAGCCCTGTGTCTTGTTCATTTCACACAAGAACATGTGAGAGAGAGAGAGATGGCCCTTTATTAGACAGGAGTGGAGAATGTTTCTAGAACTTTATGATGTGTGTGGTTTTATAACCAAGGGTTATTTGGTTAGTACTCCACGCCAGGCCAAACCCAGCCCTAAACGAGATTTTGCTAACCCTTCGATTGGTTCTTGCCAAGTAATCAAAAGAAAAGTCATTTCAGATGATCGGTTTTGTAGGTTCTTCTTAGGCCTTTGAAATCAGTCAGTTATTCCTGTTTGCCCCACCCTATCAGTGTTAACAGCCAATCAAAATCAACGTACACAAGATGATGCGAGCTGCTATGAGCTGTCCTGAGCTCTTGGCTGCTGTGTGCTCTATCTGTGTCTGGATTGGCTTAGTTTCCTGGTCCTGTGGCCCAATATTGATTAATACTGAGTTCAGGGTCAAGCTTCACATCTTCATCAACCACACTACATACAGCACTGTACACACACACACACACACACAACCACACTACATACAGTACTGTACACACACACACACACACAACCACACTACATACAGTACTGTACACTCACACACACACAACCACACTACATACAGCACTGTACACACACACACACACACACACACACACAACCACACTATATACAGCACCGTACACACACACACACACACACACACACAACCACACTACATACAGCACTGTACACACACACACTCACACACACACAACCACACTACATACAGCACTGTACACACACACACACACACACACACACAACCACACTATATACAGCACTGTACACACACACACACAACCACACTACATACAGCACTGTACACACACACACACACACACACACACTACATACAGCACTGTACACTCACACACACACACACACAACCACACTACATACAGCACTGTACACTCACACACACAACCACACTACATACAGCACTGTACACACACACACACACACAACCACACTACATACAGCACTGTACACTCACACACAACCACACTACATACAGCACTGTACACACACACACACAACCACACTACATACAGCACTGTACACTCACACACACACACAACCACACTACATACAGCACTGTACACACACACACACACACAACCACACTACATACAGCACTGTACACACACACACACACACAACCACACTACATACAGCACTGTACACTCACACACAACCACACTACATACAGCACTGTACACACACACACACACACACACAACCACACTACATACAGCACTGTACACTCACACACACACACAACCACACTACATACAGCACTGTACACACACACACACACACAACCACACTACATACAGCACTGTACACACACACACACACACAACCACACTACATACAGCACTGTACACTCACACACAACCACACTACATACAGCACTGTACACTCACACACAACCACACTACATACAGCACTGTACACACACACACACACACAACCACACTACATACAGCACTGTACACACACACACACACACACACACACTCAACCACACTACATACAGCACTGTACACACACACACACACACACAACCACACTACATACAGCACTGTACACACACACACACACACACACACACAACCACACTACATACAGCACTGTACACTCACACACAACCACACTACATACAGCACTGTACACACACACACACACACAACCACACTACATACAGCACTGTACACTCACACACAACCACACTACATACAGCACTGTACACACACACACACAACCACACTACATACAGCACTGTACACACACACACACACACTCAACCACACTACATACAGCACTGTACACACACACACACACACACACACAACCACACTACATACAGCACTGTACACACACACACACACAACCATACTACATACAACACTGTACACACACACACACACACAACCACACTACATACAGGACTGTACACACACACACAACCACACTACATACAGCACTGTACACACACACACACACACACAACCACACTACATACAGCACTGTACACACACACACACAACCACATTACATACAGCACTGTACACACACACACACAACCACACTACATACAGCACTGTACACACACACACACACACACACACAACCACACTACATACAGCACTGTACACTCACACACACACTCAACCACACTACATACAGCACTATACACTCACACACACACACAACCACACTACATACAGCACTGTACACACACACACACACACACACACACACAACCACACTACATACAGCACTGTACACACACACACACACAACCACACTACATACAGCACTGTACACACACACACACACACACACACACACACACACAACCACACTACATACAGCACTGTACACACACACACACACACAACCACACTACATAAAGCACTGTACACACACACACACGCACACAAATCACCTTTGAAGAGACTAAAAAAAAAAACATGAGGAACACCAGAGAGAGTGTGAATAGAAATTTAGTCTGGTTATTCTACTGAACAGAATGCTGTTGAATAGAACAACCCTTCTTAACCTGTAACAGCAGTGTCCAATGAAAGGCCATGGGAGAATGTTGCCATGGCAATACGCAGTGTGAGAACAGTCGACACAGGGAGGCTCAACCAAACAACAGAAATGTTTCAGAGAATGCAAAGTGTTCAGAAAGGTTCAGACAACCACAAACTGTGTGTCTGTGTGTGTGTGTGTGCTTGCACATGTGGAAGTGAAATTAAGAAGCAGGCCAGGAATATGAGGAAAGAAAATGGGTCAAAGTAGTTCTTGAATCTATGTGTGTGTATGAATGTGTGTGTGTGTGTGTGTGTGTGTGTGTGCTGATGCAGACGCACTCTGAGTTGCTCTTTACTTTTGCAGCAGTTCATGGTTTCATCAAAGGACAGTTAGATATGCCAATGTTGCCCTAAGTTTCCAAGGGTTTGAATGATATGGTTTGAGCCAGTGCAAATCAGAGTATGCTTTACAGGCGCTGTGTGCACGAGTGTGCGCGTGAGTGTATGTGTATGTGTGTGTGTGTGTGTGGTGGGTGGTCGAAATCATACTTGCATTTGAGAACAGACGGATTTGGTAATTACACACTAGGAAATCTCTCAACTCAAATACGTTGCAGGCTACTCCCACGGCTGGGGCTAAAATAGACCCTTTTACAGGTACTTATTAGAGAATCAAACGAGAGAGATTATGGAGGGAGTGGGAGACGACTGGCGCAGTGGCGTGCATGAGATTCAAGAGTTTCTCATGCTCTGATCTGGATACCTGAGTTAACTAGGTCTCCTGTCAATCACGGGGTCCAAAACGAGTTCCGCGTGTGTGTCGGAGAGAGAGAGAGAACGTGCGTGAATGACAAACATATGCGGAGAGAGAGGCGCAACGGCATTGCAAATACTGTTAAACTCATTGTTCTTCTGCATTTCACGCCTCTGTTTCACCGTTTAAAGCTGACGAAGCTTCATTTTATTATCACAGAAATGAAAGAGATTTTCATTCTCGGTGTTTTATACCGAGTTTCATGAGCGTAAGACATATTCAGGGAGCGCCTGCTTTGCTGCTTTTCAACTCTGGCAGAAGAGGCGGGACTTGACGGACCGCAAGGGCTTACGTCACCGACGCGTCGCGCGTGTGGTTCTGACAGCCCATAAAAACCCAGCGGACAGCTAAAAGTAGAAAAGCCGGGACTTGGGGAAAGATACCGGGCGGGTTGGAGACGAGACCACCGAATACTGACAGAGATGCAGCAAGTGGTAAGCTAGCTCTGTCGGCGTTGGGCAGTTTGTTTCACCCATTTCTGTGTAGTACAGTTGAGTTTGTAGCGATGTGTGAGAAGTTTTTTTGAACTACACACGAAAAAAGAAGGAACTAAGAGTTGCTTAGTGATTTTTATTAGCGATTTGTGCCGTGTTACAGTCTGAGTGGAAACGCCCGTGTTTGTTACTGGTGATGGATCTTGAAGTTAATATTGTTATTTCAGTTGGACAGGTCACGTTTTATGTATGTCCCTGTGTATAAAATATGTCAACCGCCTCAGCGGGAAATATGCGTTATGTAAGGAGACTACAGCATTCCCCATAGTTTTCACTGCACGTAGGGTTATTCAGAGAAATTGGGTCTAAATGTTACCGCAGGCCAGTCTGCAGTTTATTAAATTTCCTCCGCATCAAACGGGAGTTGACAGGAGCGAGAGCATGACTGACTAGAGATTACCAGAGTCATTGCAACACTAACGTCTTTTTTTTTCTGTTTGCAGTACCAACATTCAGCTGGACGGCGACTTCAGTAATAATCGATAAAGGTCAGTTGAACACGGTATGCACACAGTAATTTAGTAACCTTTATCAGTAACTTGGCAAGCTATTATATTCGAACATCAGGTCCCGTTTCCATGACGCTACTGCATGTTCACAGTGAAGCTTCCAATTCATTTCCTTTTGACAGTTTTAACAGAATGCAGGAAATTGTCGTTTAATCCATTCTGAGAATACCAATTTGACACAAAAGTCGCAGCAAATACAAGTTGTAGAGTTTGTCTCCCTGCTTCCTCATATTTCCAAAAATCTTGGTCTAGCGTCCCCCCCCCCCAATTTCTTGCGTTCCTCCTCTCTCTTTCTCTTCATCTCTCCCTAATTTGTTGGTAAAGTAAATGCCGCCCACAGTAAATGCATTGAATGAGTCATCCTCCTTTCCTCTTGTTGGCTGCTGTGTGTGTGTGTGTGTGTGCGCGCGTGCGTGCGTGTGTGTGCGTGCGTGCGTGTGTGTGTGCGTGTGTGTGCGTGTGTGTGTGCGTGCGTGTGTGCGTGCGTGTGTGTGTGTGTGTGTGCGTGTGTGTGTGTGTGTGTGCGTGCGTGTGTGTGTGTGTGTGTGTGTGCGTGCGTGTGTGTGTGTGTTCGTTCATTTATGTAATGTCCAAGCACCGGTGTGTTCCCTCCTCATGTGTAAATAATTAAACTGATCTCTTAATTATTAATCATGTGATCATTTTTGCCTTCTCTCCCTCTTTCTCTTCTCTCTCCCCTTCTCAGCTGCAGTATTTTTGCTGGTGGCAGGAGACAGGAGGAAGTCCGACAAAAAAAACGTATCTGAATCAGTGACTCGTCCTTTGAGCCAATCATGCGAGATTCTGTGTTTAACTGCTGCTTTGTCCCGCCCACTCCTGCTGCGGTGGTCGACGACGAACTGGGTCGCCGTAGGAACGCCACACAGCCGCTGCTCCGGAGCGACTGCCGCTTCCTCATCTTTTTCGACTTTGACGAGACGCTGGTGGACGAGTGCAGTGACGACGCGGTGGTCGTCGCGGCGCCCGGAGGCTCTCTCCCCGGTTGGCTGAAGGACACCTACAGACCCGCCCGCTACAACGAGTACATGCAGCGCGTGCTGGCCTACCTCGCCGAGCAGGGCGTGTCCCCGGCAACCATCCAGGGGGTGGCCGAAAGCCTCCCGCCCTGTCCCGGCATTCCGTCCCTGCTCCGTTTCCTACAGTCCCGCCCGCCGTGCGACTTCGAGGTCGTGTGTGTGTCCGACGCCAACACTGTCTTCATCGAGGCTTGGCTGCAGAAAGCAGGGTTCCGCCCCCTGTTCCAGCGCGTAATCAGTAACCCCGCCCACTTTGACGAAGACGGGCGTCTCCACATGCGGCCCTTTCACGCCCACGACTGCCAGCGCTGCCCTGTCAACATGTGCAAGGCCGAGATCGTGCGCCGGTACACGGCACAGAGGGTCCAGGAGCGCGGGGGTCAGCCCTTCCAGAGGGTCTTCTACGTGGGCGACGGAGCCAACGACTTCTGCCCGTCGCTGACGCTGTCGCCGCGGGATACGGCGTTTCCACGGCGAGACTTCCCCATGCACAGGCTGATTCGGGAGATGGAGGAGGCGAAACCCGGAGAGCTCAGGGCCAACGTGGTGCCATGGAGCAGTGGAGAAGATGTGGTACACACTCTACAGAAGATAATGGAGGAGAGACCTTAACTGTCATCATTACACACACACACTCAGATATACACATACATACACACACACACACACACACACACTCGGATACACACACACACACACACTCGGATATACACATACATACATACACACACACACACACACTCGGATACACACACACACACACTCGGATATACACATACATACATACATACACACACACACTCGGATATACACATACATACACACACACACACACACTCGGATATACACACACTCACACGCACGCACACACACACTCACTCACACAAACTCTGATATACACATACTCACACACACACACAAACACACTCGGATATACACATACATACACACACACACACACATATACACACACACACACTCAGACATACATACACATACTCACACACACACACACACACACACACACACACACACACACACTCGGATATACACACACTTACACGCACGCACGCACGCACACACACACACACACACACACACTCAGATATATACATACTCACACACACACACATACACACTCAGATATACACATACATACGCACGCACACAGACACACACATACACACACTCAGACTCACACACACATACACTCACACATGCACACACACTCAAATATACACATACACACACACATGCATATGCACAAACATACATGCGCGTGCACACACACACACACACACACACACATAAAACCTCAGGGCGATAATGACAGAGGAGACTTGAACGTTAAGTCCAAATATAGAAGACAGTGGAAAAGAAGTGTAACCATTGAAGACACACAGACAGCGAGGAAAAGTCCTGAAATGCACAGGCTGCCTGGCGTGGTCAACGCACAGACATAGAGCAATAATGGAAAGGCAGGACCTTTAGACCAGTCATAATCAAAACACATAATACAAACACAGGTTTTCAAAACACATCCACCTCTCCCACACGACTACATAAACTAGTCCCCAAAGACACACACACACACACACCCTCATTCTTTGACCTGTGATGGATGACCCTGAGTCATGGTGTGTGTGTGTTTATGTGCACTAAATGGGTCAATAGGCTAATCTCTTAAAAACAAGCCGTTGGCCAACACAACACAACACTTACTCCTCGTGTGCAAGATAACAACACTCAGGCCATGTTGTTTTTATTATCCGTCATGTAATTCTTTGGTATTCTACTGTTTATGCACCTCTGGGCATTGTTATCAGAAATATGATAAGGGAAAGAGTTCAGAGGAAAGTGGATCAGGGCAAATGAGAGAAATGTCGCCCCCTGCTGGCTCCTGGCAAACATTATATGGGACGTTGGCTCCACAACCTCCACATTTGTGGGCTTTTTTGGGGGGTGGGGGGTTGTTTTGTCTTGTGTCTTTTGGGGGGAAGGGTAAACTTAATCATGATGAGTGTGTGTCCACAGAGGACTCAGCAGTAACAGTTCCTCTACTGTTTCAATTTGTCTCTGTTTCAGTTTGTGTGCTCTTGTGTAAATGTCTTTTTGTCTGTCTGTGTCCATCTGTCAGTCTCTCTCCCTCTCTCTCTCTCTGTTCCTCTTTCTCACCAGCAGGGATATAAAGCCATTCTCTGAACCTCTTGACTGTGTCTGGGTCTCAATGAGAGTCTTTCAACTCTGCTTCATTATCAGTGACATTACCCAGTGCCTGTGGGGAACACACACACACACACACACACACACACACACAGGCATGTCGGTGAGTGGCCGTGGACAGATGGTTTTGTGTGTGTGTGTGTGTGTGTGTGTGTGGCTGTGGTCAGACGGTAGTGTGTGTGTGTGTGTGTGTATTTGGGGGTGGGGTCTGGTGATGTATGATTTGGAAAGGAAAGGTTATAAGGTAAGTGGATTCACAGGAGGAAAAAAAAATCGTAATTATGATGACTGAACCCCAAAAAACCCGTAACCAGAGCTCATAACTGGTTAAATGAGAGTGATAATGCTTAGATCGATTGGGGGAAGGAGGAGGGGGGGGTGTCCAGGAAGAGACCACTCCCATCAGGATGGAAATATTCCAGATGGTAAAGGAGATCACTCGGAATAACTTTATATTTCTTATCTTTGCCCTCTGAGGTTGTTTTTGACCCTGCCAGGATAATGCCCCTACTCCATAACAGAGCAGTGAGGATGTCCCATGGAGAGAAACAAGCAACAGTATATACACTCACCTGTGTCTTTACATCAACAGCACATACACTCACCTGTGTCTTTACATCAACAGTATATACACTCACCTGTGTCTTTACATCAACAGTATATACACTCACCTGTGTCTTTACATCAACAGTACATACACTCACCTGTGTCTTTACATCAACAGCACATACACTCACCTGTGTCTTTAAATCAACAGCACATACACTCACCTGTGTCTTTACATCAACAGCACATACACTCACCTGTGTCTTTACATCAACAGTATATACACTCACCTGTGTCTTTACATCAACAATATATACACTCACCTGTGTCTTTACATCAACAGCACATACACTCACCTGTGTCTTTACATCAACAGCACATACACTCACCTGTGTCTTTACATCAACAGTATATACACTCACCTGTGTCTTTACATCAACAGCACATACACTCACCTGTGTCTTTAAATCAACAGCACATACACTCACCTGTGTCTTTACATCAACAGCACATACACTCACCTGTGTCTTTACATCAACAGCACATACACTCACCTGTGTCTTTAAATCAACAGCACATACACTCACCTGTGTCTTTAAATCAACAGTACATACACTCACCTGTGTCTTTAAATCAACAGCACATACACTCACCTGTGTCTTTACATCAACAGCACATACACTCACCTGTGTCTTTACATCAACAGCACATACACTCACCTGTGTCTTTACATCAACAGTACATACACTCACCTGTGTCTTTACATCAACAGTATACACACTCACCTGTGTCTTTACATCAACAGCACATACACTCACCTGTGTCTTTACATCAACAGTACATACACTCACCTGTGTCTTTAAATCAACAGCACATACACTCACCTGTGTCTTTACATCAACAGCACATACACTCACCTGTGTCTTTACATCAACAGCACATACACTCACCTGTGTCTTTACATCAACAGCACATACACTCACCTGTGTCTTTACATCAACAGTATATACACTCACCTGTGTCTTTACATCAACAGTATATACACTCACCTGTGTCTTTAAATCAACAATATATACACTCACCTGTGTCTTTACATCAACAGCACATACACTCACCTGTGTCTTTACATCAACAGCACATACACTCACCTGTGTCTTTACATCAACAGCACATACACTCACCTGTGTCTTTACATCAACAGCACATACACTCACCTGTGTCTTTAAATCAACAGCACATACACTCACCTGTGTCTTTACATCAACAGCACATACACTCACCTGTGTCTTTACATCAACAGCACATACACTCACCTGTGTCTTTACATCAACAGCACATACACTCACCTGTGTCTTTAAATCAACAGCACATACACTCACCTGTGTCTTTAAATCAACAGCACATACACTCACCTGTGTCTTTAAATCAACAGCACATACACTCACCTGTGTCTTTAAATCAACAGTATATACACTCACCTGTGTCTTTACATCAACAGCACATACACTCACCTGTGTCTTTACATCAACAGCACATACACTCACCTGTGTCTTTACATCAACAGCACATACACTCACCTGTGTCTTTACATCAACAGCACATACACTCACCTGTGTCTTTAAATCAGCAGCACATACACTCACCTGTGTCTTTACATCAACAGCACATACACTCACCTGTGTCTTTAAATCAACAGCACATACACTCACCTGTGTCTTTAAATCAACAGCACATACACTCACCTGTGTCTTTACATCAACAGCACATACACTCACCTGTGTCTTTAAATCAACAGCACATACACTCACCTGTGTCTTTAAATCAACAGCACATACACTCACCTGTGTCTTTAAATCAACAGTACATACACTCACCTGTGTCTTTACATCAACAGCACATACACTCACCTGTGTCTTTACATCAACAGTACATACACTCACCTGTGTCTTTACATCAACAGCACATACACTCACCTGTGTCTTTAAATCAACAGCACATACACTCACCTGTGTCTTTACATCAACAGCACATACACTCACCTGTGTCTTTAAATCAACAGCACATACACTCACCTGTGTCTTTACATCAACAGCACATACACTCACCTGTGTCTTTACATCAACAGCACATACACTCACCTGTGTCTTTAGATCAACAGCACATACACTCACCTGTGTCTTTAAATCAGCAGTATATAGGAGTTATGTGCTTTCCACTCTGACCCTCATTGTTGATGTCTTTTATTAAGATTTCCAGGGCAACACCAACATCAGCACCACCTGAGTCACGGTTCCTCATTAAACGTCAGGAAACCGAGCTGACCTCGCCTCAGAGGACTCCTGCCAAACGTGCTCCAAAAATCACTCCTCTTCCAAAGTCACGGAAATCACCTCCTCTATCCACGATAGCCAAAATAACCCCAGCATTTTCTACATGACCCCACGCCTGATGGGACAGTAATTGCTTAATTAACTCAGGAACCATATCTTTACATAAAGACCTGCTTTCAATATAGGTCCTTCCCCTCATTATTTCAGGTGTTTCCTTTACTGTGGCAGGAACCAAAATGAGTGAATAAAACTTTATAGCCGGATAAAAGTTAAGGCACACTGTCCAAACCAAATGTGTATAATTATTTTAAAAGAAATAATGGCTTTATATAAGTCATGAAACAGAAATATTACTCATATTTTAAGAAGAAAAAACAGCACAGCTTGATAAAATGTATAAAACCTCACAGCTGAATATTATTTTACAGATCTGCATTACTGACACATTTAATCACTGACTGACGTATTGGTTTAATGTATTTCGTTAGCACAAACACACAGACCTGAAAAGTCATCACCCCTTTCTTTCTTTACCATATGTCGTCTGGACCGGTGAACCACACCGGACGCCCTGTTTCTCCTTTTACCTCAATATATTCCGAGCATCGATGAAGTAGAACTATACAGTTACAGGAAAATTCGACGCTTTCACTTTAGAGTAACGGTCTTCCCCAGGTCTTTGTCGCACCAGCGTCTTCAACGTGTAATAATACTCCGGTGAAACACTTAAACAATTAATACGGTGCTGTTTAACTTTGCACGTCCTAGAACCGTGCTGTTAAAAGACCCTTGGTTGCTCGTTTTCAAAATATTTTGAAAGTTTGTCAGGCCTCTCTGACACTAATAAAAAAAAAAAAATAGGTGAAAGTTCGTCCCCTGGCGGGAAAATACCGTAAGTGCATCTCGTACGCTATTTTCCCTTTAAAGAGAGCGCGGCACATCAAAACATTGCATTGCCCTCTCATTGGTCAGCTCACCCCACGTGACCTTACAGCTGATTTCCTTGGATGGAGTGTTTTGCTAGATGTTCGGTGGCAGTTTGTCTGAGTATGCATCCACTCCTCGGCGCATTCAAATTTGCCGTGGCACACTGACACGCAGCGTCATCCTGGCAGCAGGCAGAGAAAGACAGAGATTATGGCACAGGCTGCTCAGATGAACGTCCTCGAAATCAACACTCCGATTCGGGTGGAGCACGACAAAAAACGACGACAATTCACCATTCGACTCAACGGTAAAAAAAGAGAGAGATGGAAGCTTGATACTCTTTCAGTAGCTCGCACCTCCCCGTTTTTACCTTTTGTGCATTAAATCATGAGCTAGGCCGTCCACTGTAGACAAAATCACACACAGTCGGGCGTGTTGAATCACTTTGTTGCGTACTAACTGTGTGACTTGTCAACAAACATTGAGCGGATATAAGTTAACATCACTCCGTGTAACATGTTATGTTAGTTAGCTAG
This sequence comes from Chanos chanos, assembly GCF_902362185.1. Taxonomy (NCBI): domain Eukaryota; kingdom Metazoa; phylum Chordata; class Actinopteri; order Gonorynchiformes; family Chanidae; genus Chanos; species Chanos chanos. Next base: position 15,494,800 of record NC_044510.1, read on the forward strand.
CTAGTTAGCTCGTAACTAGCTAGCTTGGTTGCTAAGTTAATTTGGCTAGCTAGTTTATCTGGTAATTTGTTGCAGAACTTCTTCGTCTGAGGATCATCAGTCTTTTAAAACAGGGCTACACTATTAAACAATAAATGAGCGCGCGGTATCTACACGTGTTACAGCTTGCTTAAGTATACGAAATGTTATTTCTGCTTGCGGTAAGCTATCCTTACATTCAGCTAGCTAATCACACTGTTTTCGGCAGACTTCCTGTTTCATCAGTCGCTTCTATTTCTTCAAAGGAAAAAAGCCGACGAGCCGCTTTATATAATGCTCTGCCTTCAGTGGTTTAACTTGTCCCTGCATCGAAACTTACGTCAGAGTTATGAATCTAAGTGAAATGTTTGATATGAATGCTTCATTGTCAGTGTAGTATGTGCATGGGATGTTTCGGTGAAGTTCTTGGAACACAAAGTAATGTTTTGTCCTGTAAAGCATATGTTTACGCGGTGTATTTTTACCCACACCTGATCGATAAACGCGTTGTTCAGATGTAAAGCGTAGTTTAATTGTCTTTTTTTATCAGTTAATCTTTGAGCTCTTATTTATAAAGATCTATGTTGTCAGAACTATGGTCACGTTACGCAGATCTAGTTCAAATTTGCATACATTTCTCTGCTCTGTAAAGGCTCTCCGAGGTGTGACATTCAGTGCAGGTCTTCGGTTTGTTATTGTAATATAAAAAACAGTTGAGACTTCCTGTTGTGCAGGTCGTAGAATATTCATATCCCATAGCAACTCTAACGGCACACTCCCGAGAGCACGTGCACGAAAACGGGAACCCAAAAGAGGAGACCCAAAGACAAGGCACCGTTCAGCCCGAAATCACGCATACATGCTAAATCACCGACTAGTGCTTCAAAAGAGGCTTTCACATATGCATATAATGCACGGATGTGTGTGTGTTTGTGTGATATGAATGTGAGAAAGGTATGTCTACATGTGTGAGTCACGCGTCCTGTGACGCTCTGTCTGTGAGCTCGAGGTGATGACCGCATTGTCTGTGTGCTATGGAATGTTGTGTTTGCTTTAGGTTCTCACGACCGGGCAGTGCTACTGTATGAATACGTGGGCAAGAAAACGGTGGATTTGCAGCACACCGAAGTTCCTGACGCGTACAGGGGACGAGGCATTGCCAAACACCTGGCTAAGGTGAAATTTCTCAACATCTGAAAAATGTTATTAGGCGGTAGAGAAAAAACAAACAAACAAACATGTTTAACTGCAGTAAAGGTGGTGGTGCTGCAGGAGAGAATTTTAAGAAGATTCGTTCAAAATTAAGATTTACTCCTAGCCCCATGGAACACTGATTTTAACTGGTTTATCAGCTCCAGTCATTTTTACACCCAAGGAAACCTGAGGATGAAAACATTATGTCAGAGTCCCTAGAGTCATGGGATGTCAAGAGCTCTGCTCCGCCTTCCCACCTCAGCCTCTTTAGGAGTTAGAATCATATTAGTGACTGAACTGCATGGACTGTCTTGTCATCTGCAGCTCCAGTTGTTACCATGGAAATCCACATCAGTCGTGCAATGATCGAGGAACACTTTCCAATAAAATAAACTGACAGCTTGGGAATCAGAAACCAAAAAAAACCCCAAAAAACAAAACAAAAAAAAAGTCACATGTCACGTTAATCTTTGTCATCGGTCAGACTGATGATGCATAATTGTCATGGAGTATTGACTTAGATACACCAGAGCTCATATGGTTTAAGCGTGGAATGTTGGTTTGGTCAGCCGAGTGTCGATTGGTCAGAAGTTTTGCATAAATGTGACTCATTTGCATACAGGGCAGTAATAGCGATTTGAATAAGACCTTGTGCCCGGGATGTCTTAAAGAGTGTCACTGTTATTGAATGCTTAATGAACACAGTTAGGACACAACGATCAGACAAACGTCACTCTCAGGGCATAGGGCAGACTGTAGTCCACATCATTGGTCTTAAGTAACAGCATGTTTTAAAACAGAATAAAAAAAAAAAGATGGTTGAATTATGTTCCTAAAATAATAGGATTGCCATCTTTCCTATGTGTTCAGGAGACAATTGTTTGCTGGCAGTATATTTGATAGAATTTTGAAAACGCTGACCTTTTAATGACATCTTAATGTAAAAAAGATTAATGTTCATTTTACAGAGGGGGATTAATATTTGGTAAACAGGTGCTCCTTCTGAAGTTCAGATATTTTTGTTGTTTTGCTCACGGGTCATAGCCAGTTGTTCTGCAGTGGCCTCAGTGTCAGATTGCACTGAGAGAAAACAGAGAAAAACAAAACCCACTGTTTCCTGATGATAACCAGTGTTCTTCAGTAACATTTCCCCTCCGTCCATACAAAATCATTGACCAGTAAACACAAACATGGACCGAGCTGCAGGCTCAATACTGAGTTAAAACTGCCAAAGACATTACACACATTACACATTACATACTACTCCACCGCTTCACTGAAATATTAAAAATATTAACCTTCACAGTCACCAGCTCAGCTGAAGTCTTTGGTCACTGACTAGACTCAGAGGGAGACTTGTTAGGGATTCTGAATGTGGAACTGTCTGTGTTTAAAGGAACCATGGACTTTATCTAAGTTTTGTACTGTCTGTGTTTAAAGGAACCATGGACTTTGTCTAAGTTTTGTATTGTCTGTGTTTAAGGGTACCATGGACTTTGTCTAAGTTTTGTATTGTCTGTGTTTAAGGGTACCATGGACTTTGTCTAAGTTTTGTACTGTGTGTGTTTCAGGCTGCCATGGACTTTGTGGTAGAGGAGGATCTAAAGGCCCACCTGACCTGCTGGTACATTCAGAAATACGTCAAAGAAAACCCACACCCCCACTATCTGGAACACATCCTTCACTGAGGGCGGTGCGGCAGGAAGACCCTCTTTACAAAATGGGCATTTTTGGGGGCGGGGGGGGGTTTAGTGGGGGGTTTTTTGGGGGGGGGGCAGGGGGTGGGATTTGGCGACCCTCTGGTTTAACTCAGAGAACGTTTTCTTGAGGAGTTCATGCGTATGGGTGTTAGGAGACGTGTATGTGAGAGGCTGATAAATGCATGGGGAGGTGATAAGGTATCTTCCACACTCGAGACAAATAATGCAGAGCGACACCCCCAACCCCCGTCATTTGGAGTGAGCACCATAGCATAGACATGGACCTTGTGGGGGGGGGGGGGAATTTACTCAGGACATAAGACGTTTTAGACCACCCCCCTCCCCTTTCCCCCTCCCAGTCTCTACATTGGAAGGTCTGATGGTAACAGCTGTGACATAAAAGCTAACGCTGTTGCCATGGTTACCGCCGCTATGAGACAGTGGATGTTTCTGAGCTCCAGCACAGCTGCCTGCAGGTCTAATGATGTTTGTGTTTATATACACAATACACACACACACTCACTTAAGGACAAGACTCCACAGTGTCCAGTTCTCCACTCAGCAGCACACTGTGTCTCTGTCTGTCTGTGTCTGTGTCTGTGTGTGTGCGTGTGTGTGTGCGCGTGTGCATGCTGGAGAACAGGACCAGTGAAGAGTTGAGATTCTTGAGACAATCCTCCCTGTTCTCCGCAGGACAGTGTCCCCTGGGAACCAACGTGCTATACTGACAAGATTGTGCTCTACTGCACAAGCTATCCGTTACATGTGCATTCTGTGTGTGAGTGTGTGTGAGTGTGTGTGAGTGTGTGTGTGTGTGTGTGTGTGTGTGTGTGTGTGTGTGTGAGTGAACCTTGGCTTATGTGAGTGTGTGTTACTCCCACATCTACCTGTCACACAGGTTCTCGCAGAGACAGACAGACACAACCCCTCTGATTGGCCCATGGATTCTGTTTTAGATTACATTCACCAATCACAGGTGATCTCGGTAGCCAGATCATAAGAGGCGGGATCTGTCCTGCAGAATAAAGCAGAGGTTAAAAATCTTGAGGACCGCGGTAAGGATGGTGAGAAAGGTGATCTGTTTGGGCAAAGACTTTACTGTATTCTGTCATTTTGTGACTTCACACCCAAGATCCCAGTACACTTCAACATGCCTGATACTCATCATGTTTCTTTGTTTATGTTTGTTTGATTCTTCTTTTTTTTTTTTTTAAATAAGCATTTCTGTATTCTATTATAATTACTATTCATGTTTTTAAATAAATCTATACATACAGCTGAAGCACTTTGCTCTCATTCATTCAGAGTGTGATGTTGGCTTGAAAAGAAGTTACTCAGCAGGACACTGTGAAGGACACCTGAGGGGTCATGTTAGAGGAGGCTGTGTGCAGAACATGAACAAACACGCATCCAAAATCCCGGGTAGTAGTAAGTGCCGATACAAAACAAACTAATGATGGTGCTCCTCTTTGATAAAACGCACGTTATTCGGGACATTAATCCGTTATTGGGTCGTAAAGGTAAGCCTCACATTTTCAAGTTGTGATTTAGGCTGTACTGTCACCCTTACTGATTTACTATAAACATACTCCTGAAATAAATGATATCACTTATGTGCAAAATATTGACCTTAGACCAGGGTTACTGACAGTGATAATCTCTTCTACTCTGACTCTCAGAATTAAGGATGGTCAATCTGCGTGAAAGTGTTTCACTTAAACAGTCATTGAAAAGAGAAGACTTTGAAATTTAATTTAAACATCCCTTCATGACGTAACTTGTCAGTTTCAAAACAAACTACTGCATCCCCTGTGCTTACAATTACATATATTTCAAACATCCGCGACGGTGCTTGCGTGTTATGCAATCAGTCTGTACGGGGGGAGAGGGCAAGCGAATGATCGCACGTGTTACCGGAGCCTCGCTGGTTACAACATCGTTACCCCACGTACACCAGCCCTGGTGAGTGTCGCGCGACAGAGACCGGACTCACAGCCAAATCGTGGAGAGAAGACACATTATGGGTAAGTAACTACAGCGAAATTTCATCGAATCTCTGATCGTCATTGTCACCAACAAGCTAGAGGAAGCATGCACGAGTAGATTTAAACCTTGCTGCACGGTCTTTGGGCAATGTTCGCATAAATTTAAGAACTGGTTTGTCCTATTGAGAGCCCCATAGTGTTGTCCTTGCGTTCGATTGGCCAACTCCGAACATTACAAAACATAAACACAGTCGCATTATCAAAACTTTCATCGTGAAGACATCTAAATATTCTCACTCGTCTTAAATGGCACTAGATGTACATATCACTGAACTCCGAATCGATACGTTATGGATATTAATATCTTAGAACAAAATGTGAAAGTGGTATACGTGCTTTACGACACGGCTGATGGGATTTGTAGTACTGTACGGCGCCCGAAAAACTTTGCAACTGCAGTGGAAAATGTAACTTAAGTACTACATTACCTATACTGCACAACGGCACATTTGACGTCAGAAACAGTGTGCTGGTTCTCCAATATGGCGTCGTTGGGAAGGAGGCGCGGTGTCCCAGTCAACAGGGAGAGGTCAGTTATTCTAAAATACTTGCTACAAGCCAAGTTTAAGCTCAAAACATCGGTGTTTAATTTAAAACTAAATGCCCACGTTTCGCCATTGAAATTTTGTTGTTATTAGAACGGGATATAACTGCTACGAGTACGAAAACTTAACTTGATTTCGGCTCATGTGATGTTTTGATTAGCTTACTTGCTAAGTTACTGGTGGATCGCAACAAGCTAGGCTCTCTCTGTGTATGGGGGCTGCTGACTACACAGTGCGGTGGGAACACGCCAGAGTACTAATTTGGCCGAGTGCTGTGGCGAATTAACGATCAGGTGATATATGGAATGCCTGAACTGTCCGACTTGGCGGCGATGAGCATTTGAGAGAAGCATCCCTGCCATGGGCCGATCTGCTAGTTTAGGGTTAGTTCATCAGCAGCATTCAAATTAGCAAGCGGAGTTGTTAGTTAGCGAACTGTTAGGTCCGGATTTCGCTGGTTTGTTACTGTGTGAAATCAGTCATGGGTAGGCAATTTAAATGATGATAGAGTTGAAATGCAACATTTCAGCTGAATTATCAGGTTTGTATCAGATGCGCCTGTTCTATATTCCTAAGCTAGTGTTCTACGGCAGTAGTTTGTGAGAATTTGCTTGTCCGTTCTGCAAATGCAACGACAAAGAGTGTTCCGCTTCTGGCTAGTTCTTATTGTAACAGTCTGTTTTGTCATTGATACGGTCGTCTGAATGGTGTATTGTGTACAAAACTTCACTTTAACAACTAATTTCCCATGTCGTTTTATAGAGAGTAACAAGTTCACTTTAGAGAGCATTTGGCTAAGAGCTCTATAATTGACAACTAACGCTGTGGTATAGCTTACATATAGCTAAAACACCGACTGGCATGAAGTAAAAATGACCATAACTGTAGCTACTCCCCAAGACAATGTTAAATGTCTGGTATAGTACCGCCATGGTAATCTCTTTTTGTGTTGCATTGTCTGCTCTCGGTGTGTAGCACAGCACCATTGTTTTTCGACGATTTACCCCTGGTTTACGCTTTTTATGCACTGAGGAAATGTTTCCGATTTGGGTAGGAGTTCACTATTTCTTGGCAGTCGGAGTTTGTTTCCAGTTTGTTTGGCTTTGTTTGTTACCAGAACTCGCCACCAACGGACCTCAAATAGATTCCTTTGCGCGGGCTCACGCGTTACATCTCACGTAGCTCGTGGACGGGACAGAGTTAATGTCGAAGGCACCGCTATCCGGTCTGCTGCGGTTTTGGGTGAAGTTTTAAAAGTACTATTTACCTTTTCTATCTGTTAAGAAGAGTCGATAAATAACACGTTTGATCTTAGTGAAGGGCCTGTCTAAGTGAATCATCTCGTTATTGCCTTGTTAAGACATGTCCCGCAGTTAATGTAAACCAGGACTCCCACAGCGCGCGAGGTCGGTTTAAACCACGATATAAATCGTCGAACTGGTACACAGCGCTGAGTTTTGTGCTTAATGTGTTTGTTCTACTACCTCACATGATATGGCCCCAATGTCGTCTTTGCCGTAGAAACCGATTCCCCACTCCCTGCTGTCAAGACATAAATCCCACAGACTTGAAAATGAAACTCTTTCTATTTATCCCTCTCTCTCTCTCTCTCTCTCTCTCTGTCTGTAGGGGAGTAATGGCGGCGACAGAGTGTTATATTGTCCATGAGATCTATAACGGCGAGAATGCACAGGAGCAGTTTGAGTACGAGCTGGAGCAGGCCCTGGAGGCGCAGTACCGCTACATCGTGATCGAGCCCACGCGCATCGGCGATGAGACCGCCCGCTGGATCACCGTGGGCAACTGCCTGCACAAGACGGCCGTGCTGTCGGGCGCGGCCTGCCTGCTGACGCCGCTGGCGCTGCCCGTCGAGTACTCGCGCTACGTGGCCCTGCCCGCGGGCGCGCTCAGCCTGGCCTGCGCCGCCCTCTACGGCATCTCCTGGCAGTTTGACCCCTGCTGCAAATACCAGGTGGAGTACGACAGCCTGAAGCTGTCTCGCCTGCCGCTGCACACGCTCACATCCTCCACGCCCGTGGTGCTGGTGCGACGGGATGACGTTCACAGAAAGAGACTCCACAACACGATAGCACTGGCCGCGCTCGCATACTGCGCCAAGAAGATCTACGAACTGTACGCCGTATGAGCACCAGCGCACGCGCGCGCACACACACACACACACCACACACTACACACACACGCACACACACACACACACACACTACACACACGTACTGATGCTCTCTCACACATACACACGGTGGCAGGGAGGTGAGACAGTACTACTAAATACACAAACACGCACACATATACACACACAAACATACACACCCACACTCACACACATGCAGAAACACTCATACTCGACCACCAGGCGAAAACGGATGGATGAACGGACGGATGGACAGACGGAGCGAGAGAAGAGTTCTCTGAAAGACGAAAGCGCTCTCCCTCTCTTTCCCTCCCGTCTCTGTGCTCAGCGCCGGCTGTCGCGTAAGGAAGGAAGCAGCGACAGGCGGATGGACAGAGGGAAGAAGGGATGGGGGTGTCTAGTTTAACGTGAAGGAAGATTGTACCCTTCTCTTTTCTGTACTTTTAAGTAACGTTACCAGTTGCCACAACCGCCCCCGCCCCCTTACCCCGCCCCTTTCATCCAGCGACCCCCCCCACCCCCCCAAACCCACATTTTTCCCGCCACACACGCTAAGCTCCCGCGTCTGGGCAGTGGACAGTGGGACGGCGAGCGTGGGGCGATCGGAGACGGACAGAAAAAGTCGAGACATGTTTTAAGTATGATCTTTGACCTCCTTCACTCACCCTAAACCCCCCCCCCCTTCTGTAGTTTTACTGTACCCCCCCCCCCCCCCCGCCTCGGCGCGTCACCTTTTCATTAAACAGTAGGAGATTTAACCTTACGCCCTTCTGGTGACCTTTATTTGACCCCGTGACCTTTCTGTTACGCCAGCAGCTTCATGTCTGAGCGGAGCGATGCTGCTACAGGTTGTCGCTCCGTCCGTTGTTATAAACACTTCTAACCAGTGTTCCCAGTCTGCAAAAACACACCGAGGAAAAGAAACATGCGTACCATTCCTTGGACCTGAGAAAAAAAAGGGTTCCCCCCCCCCTCCCTCCCCCAACACCCCAAACTTCATGTATACATGAATTAAAAGATAAAAAAAAAAAAAAAAAAAAAAAAAGGACAGAAATGAGAAAGAAACAAAGTTAGAGAGATGTGTTTCTGTGTGTGCTGGGTGCTCTTACTTGTGTGTGTGTGTGTGTGTGTGTGTGTGTGTTTCTGTGCGTGCGTTTGCACTTACATTACGGAAGTTCACCTCAAACACAGACACGGGAGACTTGGTAGAATCTCACTTGAGGTCAGACGCTGCAGTTGGACTCCAGGTCTGGCACTTGACTGTCTTTAGAACACAGTTTGTCAGGGTCGCGTGTGCTGAGTTATTGTGAAATACACACGTTGTCCTCTATGTTGCTGTTCTGAGAGTTTACTTGTGTTTCTCTAAGTCCCAAACGTTGTAGAGTAGTTATTTGTAGGTTTTTTTTTTAGTAGTGTTGTTTTTTGTTTTTTGTTTTTATGACAGTCACAGTCATTAGCTGACATATAGTGTCAAAGTGGCATCAGTTCTGAAAAAAAAACCCCACTCAGACATCTTCCTGGGGAATTAGTCTTGACTTTTCCGTGGAAGTGCCTGGATGTGGGGAACACGGAAAACGGCTTTCCATCTCGACTTTCTAATCCGGAGACCTGTTCATAGTCAGCCAAAGTCTTTGATTTCCATGTGTGTGTGAATAGGGTGCACATCTGAAAGGGAGATGCAGTTATGTTCTGAAGCCTCAGAGTTAAAGCGTGAGTCTTCAGAAACTCCTGCAGAACTCTCTTGGGTCATGTTATTTTTCTCTAAAACTTCAAAGGTCATGTAGTGTCTAGTACTCGGCTGTTGTTTTAGGCTTGTCTTAAACTTCCTAATCATTCTGACCTTCGATTGACGTCTTCATTTACTTTATTTTTTCAAACTTAAGTGAGCTGTAGACAATCCCAGCTTGACTGGCGGCATTCGTGTCCAATGATCAGACTAATATGATTAAGCCGATTACACCAATTGGCCACCTCTGATTGAACCAATTAGCTGTTTTTTTTGTTTGTTTTTTTAATTTGTTTTGTAAAAAACCAAAACAGTCTGTGTATGAGGACAAAGCTGTTTAATCCTTTTGGCTTGTTCTCCTCAACTCTGACTGTTCCCATCAGAAAGGAATCTTATGTTCATTTCTTTTTATTTTCTCACACACACAGAGACACGCTGGCAGAGACGTAATGGAAGGTTGTTGTTGTTGTTGTTGTTGTTGTTGTGAGTAGAGAAGAGGAGAAAAAGCTCAATCACTGAATGAAAAATGTCTGCTCTCAGTTTATTTCTTTCACAAAACACGACGCGTCCTGTCACGTGACTTTAGAACGCTGATCTGCTCCTCTGAAGTTTTGAGGGGAAACTTGTCAAAGTGACAAATCTGCCATTTGATAAGAATCACTTTCATATTTCATTTGAGTCGCAGTGTACACGCACATTCGGTTTGATAACGTTTGAACGCTTGTCAAAGCAAATTCCCGTGGCTTTCTGGTGATATCTGACAAAGACATTATCACATCAGAACAGAGTTTGATCTCCCCAAAAAAATGTTCACAAACCGCTTTTTACACTTCAAAAAAGTCCTGGCATGTTAAACGTGATTGTGGAGTGAGACAGAGAGAGGGGGATTCTCAATCTGGTCAAACAGGACGCGATGATTGGACTTTTATTTCCTGTCCCTGGTGTCCACAGGTTTTAACGTGGATTTCCCTTACAAAACAACAAAAGACAGTTCCCGTCTTTTAACACTGACAGGTTTTAAAATGGATTTCTCTTACAAAATAACCATCCCTAACAGGAAACAGATCTCAAGTGTTAAAAAAAAAAAAAAAAAAAAACGCTCTCCAAGGAGTTTAACCTTACATCTCTTAGTGCATTTATGGTAAATATTTAAACCAATGAAACAATTTCTTCCCTTCAAAAAAAAAAAAACATGTAATATTTGGACAGAGCAAAACTAAACGGATATTGAAACCCAGTTATTCTTCAAATGGACATTTTATACTTTTATATTTTTCATTTCCACCTCTATCCTCAGCCTTTCTCTTCATCTCTCTCTTACTCCTCTTTGGCGCGGAGTTCTTTTCGGGCACGGGAGGCCATGAGTCTGAAGAAGAGCGCTGGCCAGAGTGTGCGGATGTAGACGGCCAGCGTGGGCACTGCCCCAGTCAGCAGAACGTCCTTCTGTCTCTGCCCGACAGCACGCAGAACCGCTCTGGCCACGTCCGCCGGGTCACTCCCCGCCGCGGTGGTCTTATCCATCACTGACACACACACACACAACATAAACACGCAGTACTTTAACAAACCTCGTCAAAATCCCCCCCGTTTTCATCTCTCCCACAGTCTGGACGTTTCATTAACGCGTGGAAAGAGCGTAGTGCATATTTCATTAACGTCTAAAAGACGTTTTTGTTTCTCCCTCTCTCACCGCCGTGTTTGGAGCCGTCGCCGGTCACGGCGTTGAGTGACAGGTTGGTTCTGATGTATCCAGGGCTGATGACGGACACGTGAAGGCCGAACCGCTCCACCTCCGCCCTCAGGCAATCGAAGTACGCCTGCGTTGCATGTTTCGACGCTGAGTCTGCAAAACAACAGCACAACAAACAAACAAACAAACAAGCGATGACTGCTGATAGCCCCACACACGCCCAGTCTCACACCAGAGCTACTTTATTTTCACCTGCACTCAGAACACAACTCGTCTGAATGGAGGAGGGGGTGTGTGTGTGTGTTTGTGTGTGCGCGTGTGCACTCACAGGCAGATCTGTATGGGATGGAGATCTTTCCCTGAACACTGCTGATGACAACAATGTGTCCACTCCGCTTCGCCACCATGGACGGCAGAATGGCTTGAGAGAAAAAAAGAAAGAGAGAGAGAGAGAGGGAGTGATAGAGGAATGGGGGGAAAGTAAAGACAGTAACAAAAAAAGAAAATAGAGAATTAAAAACTCATGTCACTGCCTTTCTCTTTTACTGACTCTCTCTCTCTCTCTCTCTCTCTCTCTCATACCTTGGGTTAGAGCCACAGGGCCAAAGTAGTTTGTCTCCATAACATCTCTCTGCACGGAGATGTGTGTGTCGAGGATGTTGCCACGGTAACTAACACCTGCGTTGTTTATGAGGACGTCCACATGGCCGTGGCACTTGAGAATCTCCTCTCCCGCCTTAGCAACCGTCTCCGCCTTCGACAGGTCAAAGGTGACTGTGCAGGGAGTGTGCGTCTGCAGGACAACACACGGGAGGTTAACTCAGTTCATCTCAGACTGAAGGTGTTGCATTTGTGTCTGAATGTGTGTGCGTGTGTGTAAATGTATGTTAGAGGCATAACATGTATCTTTAATGCCTGTCTGAAATTTTGACTTAAAATGTTTGTTTTTTTTAAATCACAAAGACAAGAATCAAATTTCTAAACTTGCATGAGACAGTAACAGTGTCTCTATAACAGAGTCAAAGCCCTTGTGTGTGTGTGTGTGTGTGTGTGTGTGTACCTGTCTTTTTCCATCTGTTGTCTCTCCAAGTTCCTGAACCAGCTCCTGCAGCCTCACCTGATCTCTGCCACACAGGATGAGCCTCGCCCCCGCTGCATGAAAAACACGAGCGCATTCTGCAGAGACACACACACACACAGGCACACACACACACACATACACACACAGGCACACGCACCCATGCACACGCACCCATACACACACACACACATACACACACATACACGTGCATGCATGCACACACATTTGCAGAAAGAGCTATAATGCAGACACAAAGTAGACATATTTGCATATTTCCATACGTGAATGAACATGTTTGCATGTGTATTTAGGTAAATATCTGAAGAATTAACTTGGTTTTCTGATTTGGACTAGGAACATATGTCTCTCTTCATCCATGTGCATTATAATTATGTGTGTGTGTGTATGTGTGTGTGTGTGTGTGTTTTACCTTTGCCCAGTCCTGAGCTGGCTCCAGTGATAACCACCACTTTGTCCTGTACACTGTATGTAGTTCTCTGCCTCTGGATCATCCGCAACAGTATCAGCAGCCCAACCGCGCCAACGGCCCACGGCCCCACACCCATGCCTAACACGCGCTCCATACGTCTACACAGGCGCGCACACACATAGGGAACACGGTTAGAACCACGGTTCTGTCAGCGAGTGAGAGACAGCCTGCCAAAGCATTCAATCCTGTCCGGACATTTTCAGTCAGTTAAGGCAAACACAACCGCTTCCTTCATACGAGCCACAATACATAATTTCAGTACACTCGCTTGTCGTCATGGTATAAATGGATTTGTGATTAATTATACTGGAAGCTATAATTGTATAAAGAGGTAATGATTTTCGGTATTAGAAATCAATAACATAGTGTAACCTAAAACGATGAACAAGTTTATATGACCCACGTATGCAAAACCACTGACAGGTTTAATCCTAAACCTTCAATACTGACGATTGAAAGCTTATCAGTTGTATTGTTCAGTTGTTACGACAGAAAAAACAAACAAACATGAGCTAAGTATCACGTCTGACTAAAATTTCGGTCTGAGGATGTGCTATAGCAGGTCGTCAACGAGCTCTCTGACTGTCATCAAGACTCCTTGATTCGGTCCACTGAATTTCAGACGTTACGGTTGTAATTGATTCTGCACAGGTCGGGCAAAGGCTATGCAGTAACGCACAGTCTAAACATAACACCTACGGATTCCTACAAAACTGCTGCTTTGGCAACTCGGAGATGTTCCGACGTCTACTGACACATCAATGACATCTCAAAATAATGGACCTCTCCTCTCTAAGAGTCACGAATATTGGCTATCTGAGAGAGAACCCTTGATTATCCATAACGTCTGGCAAAACATGAAGTAGTATATTCATAAATTCATGTGTCGAAATATGTGGAACACTGTAATATTTCATGTACTAGGCTAACGAAAGAAAGATAACCCCAAACCTACCGGAAGCCAAGACCCATGCGTGCAACCCGGAACAACGGGGACGTCAGGCTAGCTGTTGTTGGTCCCGTCCAATCATTGGAGAGAAGGGTGGACTGCTTGGGAGCAAAGGGGTGGAGCCTCTAGACTGGCGCACACATGCCGCTGTTGTGTTTGAGAGCCCGTCTGGCGCGACAAACGACAGCAGAGGACAGTCAGCTGTCTGTGTGCTGATGAATTACATTGTGAAGATTCTAAGATTAGCTACCGTGTTGAGTATCGCCGTACGTGACAAATACACTATGGGACTGTACGGAGACTAAAAAAAAAGTACAGGAATGTAATATGAGTACTACTGATTTCTTTCCAAGTGCTTTCCACCTGACGGGCGATAAGTGAATGCAGATAATAGCCAGTAGTTGTCACCTTCTGAACATTCCTATAGCTCTTTTAGTTCATTCACTAGTTTATTTACTTGTTTATTTATAGAAGGTTTTAGTCGTCAGGTTATAGCGCACCCTGCAGGAAACATACTACAGATCATGATGAAAATGTAATAACTGACAGCTGACCTAATTAATTGGTTAATAGAGTGAACATTTCCACGACAAAGACGGTACGAGACTCGATCCGAGTTTTTTTTTTTTTCTTTTGTCTGCGCTACATGTCGAACGGGTGATGGCGATTTTCACCTGAGACCCCAGCGCATGCGCTCTACACCCCATCAGAGGTCACAGTGATCGACTGATAATGGGAACCAGCAGTCCCTGTTTGAAATGCCATACAGGAGGATTAAAAAAAAAAAACAACAGGTATGTATTTTGATGAGTAACTCAACCCACATCCCACAGTAACATTCTGGGTCATGAGCATGCAAATCCACCACTGCAGGACTCAAAGCCTCACGCTCACCGTTGATTAATTCCCTTTTAATTAAGAGTTGACTGTAAATAACAGCAGGATCCTATGTCTGGATTCAGGAGAAACTGTTGCTCAAGATAGTGTAGTAAGAACAAACTCCGCATCATGTTATGTGACGATTTATCGAGCTGTTTGTTAAATATGATATCCATTTTTCTGTCACCCGATCTGACCCTTAGTGCTCAAGGGAGGCTTAAAAAGAGGGAGGGGAGGGGGGGGGGGGTGGAATTCCACTGCACGGACAACATCTGCCGGAGTAACAAGCTCCTATTCAGAGACCTCATATGTAGGTGTTTCCACCTGTTTGGCCGTCGTCTGTAAATATCCTTCCAAAAACACTGAATCATCCTCATTATAACACGCCTCTGTACAGAGATTCATTTAGACCATTACTCACAGGGCAAGTGATCTTCAGCTCAGCTGTGTGTGGTGGGCGTGATGCCGGGCAGAGGAGAACCGGATGGGCATTTTCACCCCCCCCCCCACCCCGTTCTTATTCTAAAACACAGCTCTTTCTCTCTCACTCATTATCTAAGCTGCTTATCCTAATTAGGGTCGCGGGGACAGCTCTTTCTAACAGTCTTAAACATCACCTCCTCTGAGCAGAGGAGTCTAGTCCCGGACAGAGCCCTGCCCCCCCCCCCCCCCCCCCCCGGCCTTCCAGTGGAGGCTCAGACTTACAGGTCTACATGTCCGTCTGTCTGTGTGTTTGTAGATCAACCAGATTTACTGTGATTGTGTGAAGCGCTAGGACTGCAGCCTTCAGTCAGACAGAATGATTCGGGGGGAGAGGGAAGGAGAGAGAGAGAGAAAAAGAGACAGAAAGAGAGAGAGAGAGCTATAATCCAAGTCTCCAGACATGAAAACCTGTGGAATAAGAGTCATCTGTCTGTATCCTTCAGTCAATAAACACACGACACGCAAAAAAACAAACAAACAAGAAAAAAAAAAACACACAGAGGTCACAAGTGGCGTGGTAACTATTTATACAGGGTGGGATCAGAAACCCCTTTTTACAAATGCAGAGCTCAGTCAGAACGGGGGGGGGGGGTGTCTTTTCTCATATTAACTTAAACAAAGTCACCATCTCACTGGGTATCAATAAATAATCCTGATATCAATAATTTACAATTGTTTACAAAACAAAACAAAACTCAGTGAATACTGGGATCTGTGTTACTACGTTATATGTACATACACACCTGGGGAAAGAAAATCACACTCACTCACACACACACACACACACACACACACACACACACACACACACACAAAAAAGGGTTTTCCAAGCCTGTTTTAGAAAGTTGTTGGCCTGATATCTAGATTTCTCTCTCTCTCTCTCTCTCTCTCTCGTATCTCTCAGGCTATCCCACGGTGGAGATGTAGTGTGTGAGGCACAGACGTGCCGGGCGTCAGGAGAAAAACAAATCACTGTTTTTGCTCTCAAAGCAAAGTCTCGTCTGGATTTATTCTAGTGCATCCCTCCATTTACTGCCCAGTTACCACACGCTGTTGTGTGTCATTTAACCAGGCCATGAAACAGAGGTGAGACAAGATCACTTTCAGTTAGGCAAGGACTGCTCCACAGTTAACCATGGACCAGTCATTTCATCTGCCCCTTTTTCAGCTTCATTAACGCTGAGAGAACAGCAGTCGCTTGAATTGTTTTTAATCGGTCATTTAGACTGGTGTATCGCCGATGACAAATTCACTTGGGTCTGAAAGCTCGAGACCAGGACCGTGTGGTCAGTGGTCTCTTCATGGTCGCTGTCCGGACCTCCAGCTGATCTGGGTTCTGCTGGGTTCCCTGCTTCCTCTCTCTCTGCTTGCAACGTCACACGTGCCCAATTTCCTCCACCATATTATCTCACTCTCCATCAGCCAATCACTGCTTTACCTCTATCCTGCCAGGACCAAACCATTAACCCCTCCCTGATACAACGCACCAATCAGAGCCTTTGCTTTGAGTCTCTCCTTACAAGCCCCTCCCCATCTCTGGTCGTGTCCCTAAAGTTACAGGCCTCTAAAGTAACCCATAAACTCTAGGATTTCAGAGAGAGGGCTGATTAACCAATGACATTAGAGCACATCATCTGATTACAAACCCAGAGAGCAAGGCCAGATAGGCTAGGCCTGGAAAACACACACACACACACACACACACACACACTGATAATATCCTGTTATGGCTTTTTAAGAATTTTGCACAAAAAACTAAGCGTTCCTGTATCAGTTTTCATGGTAGACAAAAGTATTATACACAGAGGGGAAACAGAGAAAAAGAAAACACACACACACATATACAGAGTGACACTCAAAATGACAACTCAGACTGCAAACACATAAAACACTTACTTACACACACACACACACACACACACACAGCGACTGAGAGGAAAAAAAAAAAGCACACACAAACAGATCTAGTGTAATGTTGTTTGTTCAGATATGGCAGGCGTTGGGTTTTCTGTACATGAGGTTCTGTTCTGTAAACGCAGTTTAGTTAAAGTGTTTACTGAGGGAAGGGGCCTTCAAAACACACACACACACACACACACACGCACACACACACACACTCCCACAGCCAATCCTGACAGCCACTGTAGATCCTGGCAGAATCTATTGCACTTCCTCAAATTGAAACAAACACACACACACACACACACACACACACATTCTGCTGAGGCAGTTGAGACACGCTCTCATTGCTTGGCCAAAGCTCCTCTCCTGCATCTGTGATAGGAGGACAGGTTATGACTCTGTCCAATCATAGATAAACAGTCCTGGATATGGGGAGGGGTGGTAGTTTGACTGACAGTTCCTGATGTAGCCCTGATGAGTCAGACTCCTGGGGGCGGGAGGGTCGGCTCCGTGACGGACAGCTCCTGGGCGAGGTCATTAAACCGAGCGATGTAATCCACGCTGCTCTCACTCATCATGCAGGCCAGCTGGGTGTCCACCTACAAACAAAGACAGCCAATCAGATTCAGGGAACTACTGACAGACACGACAGCAAGCCAATCACAGCACAGAAAGCAAAACCATAAGACGAATAAAGAAGAATCTTGACAGCTGACTCCAGGCCGCCTCACCTCTGCCACGTCGGGTAGGCCACGGGACTGAAAGGAATCATGGGAGTTGCCGTCCAGCAGGCTGGGGCCGAGAAGGGCTGTACCACTGGAGGGTTCGACAGGGGGGAGGGTCGTCCTACGCGTCTTATCAGGAGACACCAGGCTCGCTGCTCAGGGAGAGAGGGGAGTTCAAAATCTGTGTGTGTGCGCGCGCGCGCTTACATAGAATGTGTGTGTGTGTGTGTGCGCGCGCGCGCTTACATAGAATGTGTGTGTGTGTGTGTTTGTATGCGTGTACGCGCGTGCTTACACAGAAGGCAGCCGAGGGTAGAATCGGTGGAGTCACTGGGGTACCACTGTGGATCGTGGGTGGGTGAGGGGATCCAGCTGTGGGCGGGGCTGTGGCAAGGAGAGGGGAGGAGCTTAGAGCAGTCACTCCCATTCAGCTTAGCAGGAGAGAGAGAGGATCCATCACCTGGTACAGAGAGAGAGTGAATTCACACATTCAAGTCAACACACCAGTGTTCATACACACCAGTCAAGACACCAGTGTTCATACAGACATCAGTGAATGACAAACAAGCCCTTTTTCCAGGACCACTGCTCCATTTTCAAGGACAGCAGAACAGCTGAAGTCTGAACAGAATCAGACACAAACTACATCACATTACTGTCTTTCGCCCTCATTTAACAACAGCATTTTACAGCCACGGTTTAAAGAAGACAAAGAAACAGAAAGAAGAAAACAGAAAAAAAAGGAAACTGTTCTGATGAGTGTATCCTTTAGTAGACAGAGGGGTCATGGCTCATGGGTGTTGGGAACTGTCTGCAGTGAACTGTTCCTCTCCTCTCCCCTGTCAGATCCATCACTCACAACACAACACCTCTATTCTCCCTATATTACCACTTTAACATCTCATAACACAACACCTCTATTCTCCTTATATTACCACTTTAACATCTCATAACACTACACCTCTATTCTCCTTATATTACCACTTAAACATCTCATAACACTACACCTCTATTCTCCTTATATTACCACTTTAACATCTCATAAAACAACACCTCTATTCTCCTTATATTACCACTTTAACATCTCATAACACTACACCTCTATTCTCCTTATATTACCACTTTAACATCTCATAACACAACACCTCTATTCTCCTTATATTACCACTTTAACATCTCATAACACTACACCTGTATTCTCCTTATATTACCACTGTAACATCTCATAGCACAACACCTCTATTCTCCTTATATTACCACTGTAACATCTCATAACACAACACCTCTATTCTTCTTATATTACCACTTTAACTTCTCATAACACAACACATCTATTCTCATTATATTACCACTTTAACTTCAAATATTTTGACTTTTTCTTCTTGAGACGTTAG
Organism: Chanos chanos; assembly: GCF_902362185.1. Taxonomy (NCBI): domain Eukaryota; kingdom Metazoa; phylum Chordata; class Actinopteri; order Gonorynchiformes; family Chanidae; genus Chanos; species Chanos chanos. The sequence continues at coordinate 15,513,773 of NC_044510.1, forward strand.
AGTTTTTTCTTTTTTAAGAGTCTAAGCTGAATTCCCAGATGTGCTTTTGTGGACACCCGACCAAGCTGGGAGCGTACCTGCAGGGGGGGCTAGTGTCTCCTCCAGTGGGAATAAATAACTGCATTACAAAATTTTCTAAGAGCACAGGACAAGATACTCTCCCCTACTGTCCCACAGGACAAGATACTGTCTCCTACTGTTCCACAGGACAAGATACTGTCTCCTACTCCACCAGAGAAACAGACTGATGAATCACAATAAGAGTCTAATGTCAGCGTCACCAGGCATAACTATGACTGACAGGCTGGGGTTTACCACTGATGAGCAGTGACTCACATAGAGACACTGAAAGAGATGCGGTGAGTATGAAAGGGAAGAGTGTGTATATTTATGAACTAAAAGTTTTAATATACAGCTACACACACAGGACCAGGGCTGTCACCAGAGACTCTAGAAAATTCACTACACTGTGCTCTGTGAGTGCTTGCAGCGTACGCATATAATCTTAATTTTAAGCCCTTTCCCACTTTTAAACCCAAATTTTTACAGGCCAATTTTCCAGATAATCCAGTACTGAATTTTTGAAAGGCTAAATTCTTATTTTAAGCACTTGAAGGGTCTTGTGTGAACCCTGATACACACACACACACACACGACATGTGTTTCCTGCTCTCAACAACAAAACAACAAACACGACAAACGCTAACAAAACAACAAAAAAACACAACAAACGCTAACAAAATGTACACACTGAACCCTGGAACGGCATGAGTGGAAAGCACGCACGAGCACACACACATATGCATGCGCATACACATAAACACACACACATATGCATGCGCATACACATAAACAGACACACGCAGGCATGCGCATACACATAAACAGACACACGCAGGCATGCGCATACACATAAACAGACACACACAGGCATACGCATACACATAAACAGACACACGCAGGCATGCGCATACACAAACACACACACACACGCAGGCATGCACACACACAGTCGTACCGTAGTGTGCAGAGTTGATGGCGAACTCGATAATAGAGTCGCTGATATGTGTGTGTGGTTCTCCGGGGGGGAGGGACTCTTCTGGGGGACCGGGTAAAGAGATGTCCAATAGGGAGGCCACACTGGGCGGGGCCAAGAGGGAGTCCCCGCCCCCAGGCGAGGGAGGAGGGGCGCCGTTCTGGAGAGTTCCCTGTGAGGTGAAAAGAGGAAAGAGAGATCAGGTAAAACCAAAGTCAAATAACATGTGATTCATGGACATCACTCTTCATATCTGACACTGAGCTCTACTTTCTATTTTCTCTCCTTGTTTAAAGCACATGCTCACAGCCAGTGCAGCTGTGTGTCCAGGACAACAGACCGTCACACACCCTGATACTGTGTGTCCAGGATGACAGTCACACCCTGATACTGTGTGTCCAGGATGACAGACAGTCACACATCCTCACACAGTGCAATGCCAGTGTTCAGTGCGCACGTGTGTGTGTGTGTGTGGTGTGCGCGCTGATTGAATTCATTGTATAATGCTGTACTCCAAGCTGGTCTATCAGTCTCTCATTTAATTAATAAACACTCAAGTGGAGAAACAGAAACACACAACACACACACCCACCACCATCACAACTTCCCTGCACCTCTCTTTCTCACACACACACACACACACACACACACGCACACATACACGCACACACACAGACACACAGGCACGCATACACACACACACACACATACACACTCGCACACACGCACCTCGGATGGCTCCTGGTGCAGGAGGTCAGATTCGGGCGTGGGGATGGAGGAGACGAGGGGTGTGGCCTCCTCGGGGCCTAACAGGGCGTTGTCTGTGCTGGGGGGGTCCAGCTCACGGCATGGGCTGGCCGGGATGATGCCAGCCGACTTCGCTGCCAGGTCGATGGCACCTGGACCGCAAACACACACACACAAACACACACACACACACACGAGAAACACACCATCTCGTAAAAAAGGAGTAAACAGGCAGGGAAGTGAAACAGACTGGTCTGTTTAGTGGCCGTGAGAGGGAGGTTCATTATCGTAAAGTAAAATCCTTTTAATCAACGACAGAGGGGGCGGAGACTCACTGGACAGCTGAGTAGGGGCGGGGCTTGGCGTAGTGGATGTGGCTTTAGTAACCAATGGGCGTGAAGACGGTGGGAGGCGGGTCTGAATGGGCCGGAATGAACCAGTGCCTAAAACAGAGAGAGAGAAAGAGAAAGGGAGAGAGAGAGAGAAAGAGAAAGAGAAAGAGCGCGTTTAGGACATTCAGAGTGAGAAGAAAAGATTATCTAAAAACATCTGACAGATCAACCAAGGTCTACCGTAAGTGGAAGTTTCTCGTTTTGGACAAAAGCAGCTTTTGACCATGGTGTGAAGTTTGTGTGGGGGAAAATGTTTGTTTAATGGTCTTAGACATCCTTTGTCCAGATAAACTCAGACTTTTGTGTTAAACCCTGTTTGCAGCGGTGGAGGTGTTTGCAGTGATGGAGGTGTTTGTATGAATGGAGGTGTTTGCAGCGGTGGAGGTGTTTGTATGAGTGGAGGTGTTTGTATGAGTGGAGGTGTTTGCAGCAGTGGAGGTGTTCTATCCATAGCAGAGCGGAGCAGAGGAAAAACAGGGGAAAATTCTGTACCTGTAGCTGAGGAGTTGGAGAGAATGGAGAAGGAGCACACGTGTTGGGGGGTGTCTCCAGTCGTCCGTGGCAACAGCGTTCTCTGCATTCACAAGGAAGTGAATTATTATCATTATTCTTATTATTTTTATTATTATTAAAGTCCGTGTGACAGATGTCAGCAGGGTAATTCACACCAGAGAATGACAGGACCACAGTAAGACTAGCGCACACTCGAGGTCGACCCATTATCGTTCTAGCCAAGAATCGGGTCTGACATCAGTCATTTTCACGATCGTCATTCTGACTGACGTGAAAAGAAAAAAGCCTTTTTGTGATGTGCTTTTCAGGTGTGGAGAGCACTCTCTGAGAGGTACACTTCTGTAGCCTGGCTCAAAGTCCCACCGCTGCCTTATCCGATTGGTTTAAACGTGAACAAAGACAAGTAAACAACCAATCAGCACTTTTCTCTGTGAGTGTGGGCGAGATACGGGCAACAACTTCGGCAAAAAGCATTTTCCTTCTTCATGTACATGTCTTTCGTCACTAAAAATTTCATATTTACAACAAAATGAATTTCAGCTCCAAATATCGGTTACTGATCTCCTTGGTTACAAATAACTGTTATCAGTCGACCCCTAATACACACGTACACATACACACTCTCTCTCTCTCTCTCTCTCTCACACACACACACACACACACTCCTTCATTCTGCTCTTACCTGGACCACCAGCGGTTTCCTCAGCGGTCGACCTCGGCCCGGCTTCCTCTGTTTGGGGAGGAAGATGTCCGACTGTACAGAAGACACAGGAAGACACTGACATTAAAAACAGACCACCAGGTCAAAGTTCAAAGGGCAGATCAAACACAGAGGCTGACTCTACAGGCAGAGTGCCGTTGCCGAGGAGACCGCTGGCCTACTCACGCTGATGGAGTCGAGCTGCTGACGGAAGGCTAGCTCCGCCTCCTTGTTGGGAGAGAACATTCTGGAGTGGCGTGAGCTGTTTGGGGGGAGGGTCGTCGGAACGGCGAACACGCCCCCGTCGCTGTCATTCCCAGACACCAGCAGGGACCTAGGCAGGTTCCGCCCACCTGCAGAGAAACGTCCAGTTCAATTCTTCAGATTTATGATGGATGCCTGAGCGAGCCAATAGGAAGCTGAGGTATGGATAACTGAGAGGCTATACACACTCCAGACATATCTGCATGTGGGTTTAATGTAGTGAGACTATGCTATGAGTTCAAACACAGCCTTTTGCCTGTGTACACAGGCACACCTGTGTTAAGTGCGTCAGGTGTTCAGGGCAAGGACTGTGTGTTCAGTGACGGGGCTTTGGCCCGAGGCGGAACCCGAGCAGATGGTGCCGACTGGATTCTGAGAGAGTGACCGTCTGTTTCAGCAGCGGTAAACAGACGAGGAGGATTTGGACCGTGGACCTACTTTGGTTTCCCCAGGTCAGAGAACGTGAAAGGTGAACCGTTCTTCACATCGTGTGTGACATGTAGCTGACTGGCTACAGGGTGCTGCCGCTACATACGTGTGTGTGTGTGTGTGAGTGTGTGTGTGTGTAGTGTATGAGTTGAGCAGACCCTAGCTGTGTTAATACAGTAGAACTCTGAGTGTACACTGGCGGTACCAGCTCCTGTCAGGTCAGACCCAGTAACCGTTTCACTGTGGAGAATAATGTTCAGAGGCGCAATGTTCTCACTAAAACACAGCCACAAACCTGTGATCCGTGTCCTTCATAACTGAACTTAACTGGATTAGCTCTGTCTGCAGGCTACAGCACAACAAAGTAGGAAATAACAATAAAAAAACAGACAAAAAACAGGAAACCATTTAACTACGTGACCAACCCACGGTAAAAGCATCAAAAATCAAGGAAGAATGAACAAATCAGCAAGTCGACAACATTGGGCAGACAAAACGCACTGCCTCCGGAATGCAACCGGTGGGGTATGAAGCCGCGTGGAGGGCGGAACAAAACGAAACGACGTCGCAGACGGGCCACGCCCGGTGGAATCCAGGGGTGAAACCGGAAGAGACACCGTCAGACAGCAGGGGTACGAGCACAGGCCTGTTCTTTTCAACCACTCTAGAACTGAGTGAGTTTTGTTTCTTCTCCCACTGTGGTGACAGACCGGGCTGATTACGGTCAGAGAGAGCAGGGAGCCCTAGAGTAGAGCCATTACAGAGTTTTCTACGCTGAGCGGCACGGCCGAGACAAACACGCCCGTCCACTTGTTTCGTGTTTTGGTAAAACCCTCAGCTAATGCGATTTAACAGGTTAAAGTTCACCACACTCAAACTCAACAGGAAGTGGATCAGACGAAATTGCATCAATGTCTGGTTTCTTTCTTTCTAATTCCTGTTTCAGCCGAAATGACCTGAACAGTCAAACGGTCTTCACACCTTGTGTAACAAGCGGTCGTGTCAACAACTTCTGGCTCTGGTTTGACAGGCAGGCACACACAGGGTTTGTGTGTGTATGTATGTGTGTGTGCGTGCGTGCGCACGTGTACCTGCATTGACTGCGCACGTGTACTTGTGCTGACTGTGAGTACCTGTGTGTGCATATACCTGTGTTGACTGTGTGTGTGTGTACCTGTGTTGACTGTGTGTGTGTGTGTGTGTACCTGTGTTGACTGTGTGTGTGTGTGTGTGTACCTGTGTTGACTGTGTGTGTGTGTGTGTGTGTACCTGTGTTGACTGTGTGTGTGTGTGTGTACCTGTGTTGACTGTGTGTGTGTGTGTGTACCTGTGTTGACTGTGTGTGTACCTGTGTTGACTGTGTGTACCTGTGTTGACTGTGTGTACCTGTGTTGACTGTGTGTGTGTGTACCTGTGTTGACTGTGTGTGTGTGTGTGTACCTGTGTTGACTGTGTGTGTGTGTGTGTGTACCTGTGTTGACTGTGTGTGTGTGTGTGTGTGTACCTGTGTTGACTGTGTGTGTGTGTGTGTACCTGTGTTGACTGTGTGTGTGTGTGTGTACCTGTGTTGACTGTGTGTGTACCTGTGTTGACTGTGTGTACCTGTGTTGACTGTGTGTACCTGTGTTGACTGTGTGTGTGTGTACCTGTGTTGACTGTGTGTGTGTGTACCTGTGTGTGTACCTGTGTTGACTGTGTTGGGCAGAAGAATTTTAGCTGTGCGTGCAGTGCTCTGTTGTCGTCCATAGCTGGGGCTTCGGACTCCTGGAGGCGGAGCTTTACCGGGTGGAGTCAGAGACTGGTCCTCCTGACCTGGCTTCACCGGAGATGTTCCCACAGAGGACAACTCAGGTACCTGAGAGACAGAGAGAGAGAGAGGGAGAGAGAGACAGACAGAGGGAGCGAGAGAGCGAGAGGGAGAGAGAGAGAGAGAGAGAGGGGGGGGGGGGGGGGGTGGGGGAGACAGAGAGAGAGAGAGAGGGAGAGAGAAATGAAACGGGTCACAGAACCTAAGGGACATCTTAGATTAGAAGTGGGGTGTGGCTAAATTTGGTGCTTGAGAATCCTGCTCTTTTTGACCTCAGGTGTGTACATTCCTCAGCCAATCAGAGACATGCGAATGACGGCAAAGACAAAACACAACAGGACTGATCGACTGAGGGTTCATTTCACCATGTCCCCTTGAAACACAGCTCAAATGATCCACGTCAAGGTGAGGACGTGTAAGGTCACACTCACCGGTTTGGGATTGACCTCTGAGGCCACAAGGCGCAGGAGACAGCGGAGAACGCGGTGGCTTGTGTTTGGGGCAGATGGGCGGGGCACCGGCTGCCAATCGTACTCCAGTTGTAGTTTCCCGGGTTTCCCAAGCATGAGGTAGAGTTCTGCCAGCGTCACGTTCTCCGAGCCCCGCGAGCTCCACCCTTCCTCGCGGATTCGCTGCGGAGAACGTCCGGTCACGCCCACTTCCTCGCTCCGTGTCGGCGGCTCTGTCGGAGGCGGAGCTCTGTCTGGAGAGGCCCCGCCTCCGGCTGCGGGCTCGTCTTTGCTCGGCTCCGTCGGTGGGCCGTCTGTTTGATTGGCGGCCTCCTTGGCCTGCCCATCAGACTCTGTGTGCACATGCCCCGCCCCCTCTGTGTTTCCTGTCCCTGAACTACCGCTCTCCTGTCCTGGAGGGAGTGATGGTGCAGGGGGCGGGGCAACCACTTGAGTGACAGATGGTGTCATAGTAGTATTTTGAGGTGAGTTCGTACTGCTTTCCCCCACAGGGGTGGAGTTACTGCTATCTACGGTCTCGTGGGTGTGGCCGTCTGCTCGCCGCGAGTCTCCGCCCCCTGACCCCGCCTTGCCCGTCTTTCCGGGTCCCTTAGCGGGCTGGATGCCCAGGATGTGGGCTGCAGGTAGGTCTCGCACACCTGGCCGGCCCCTCCCGCTCTCCTGCCAGTGCACCGTACACGATGCCTTGGAGTGCACCACGCGGGCCACGCCCGGCAACGCCGTCACCGTGCTGCTCTCCGCTGGAAACAGAATGAGCTCCTCCGAGTCCGGCGCCCTGGACACGCCCTCCAGGGCCTCCTGCTCCTCCAGACTCTTACGCTGTACGCGGGAGGGGTTAAGGATCGTCACCATGGCAACAAAGACCTACAAGTCATCAGGATGCGAAGAGTACACGCTCTCTCTGTCTGTGTGTGTGGGTCATGAACAGTCATAATTTAGATCCACAGAGAACTGCATACAACTAAAAAACACACTCTAACACAGCTGACAGAGCGTCTCAGCTGGTCTGCAGGATTCGCTTTAAGAAACAGGAGTTGGAGGATCTCTCTGAGGGTGTAAAAAATAATAAATAACATAAAGCAGCAGCAGAAGGATACGATTCTCTGGTCCTGTACAGCCCATTTCTGCTTCAGAAACTCAATGAGACTCGACACCTTCCTGTGCAACTCCACCACCATCCTACACACACACACACACACACACACACACACAGAGAGAGAAAAAAAAACACAAACACACTTACTCACGATATAATAATTAGAAACAACCTGACCACAGAGACCACATCACCGCTGCCACCATATACTCTACAGTGTTTCACACAGGTCTGAAATGCACTTGCGGTGGTAGCTGGCGGAAAGAGCCGGCAGAAATGGTCTACTACAAGTGACAAACAACAAATACATGTGACCTGATTGCATGAGGTTTGATGTGAGTACATGAGGTTTGATGTGAGTACACGAGGTTTGACGTGAGTACACGAGGTTTGACGTGAGTACAAGAGGTTTGACGTGAGTACACGAGGTTTGATGTGAGTACACGAGGTTTGGCGTGAGTACACGAGGTTTGGCGTGAGTACACGAGGTTTGGCGTGAGTACACGAGGTTTGACATGAGTACACGAGGTTTGACGTGATTATATGAGGTTTATATGAGGTAGGCCGGATGCTGTGTGAGGGTGAGGTTGGTGAGGCTCACCTGAGGCGTGGGTTGTGGGCGAGGCTCTGAACCCGAGCCCAGGAGTGGTTGCTACGGGGCTGCAGCTCCACGGCAACCTTCAGCGGTAACCGGACGGGCTTCTGGTCCTCCTCATCACTCACTCCTACAGAAGATGAAGGGATGGTTAGAAAGAAAGAAAGAAAGAAAGACAGAGAGAGAGAGAGAGAGAGAGAGAGAGAGAGAGAAAGAGGTGGAGGAACAGGGTTATGCTTCTATTCTGTGCTTCTCTATTATGTCAAAGCCTTCGCTAAACATCACCTCCCACCATCCAATCAGTCACGCCGCCTGTCGCCATGGGAACGCTGGGTCCAGCCCACCCACACCATGGACTTGTGCCAAAGCCTCTACACTCCTCCATCGATTCTTTCTGTCTGTGCATCACTCCGTTTTCTTCATCTCTCACTCTCTGTGCCCTCCCTCATCCACCTCTCCAACTAAACTTCAGACATCTGATTCACCCACATTCATCCACATGTTCACACATTCTCTCTCTCTTTCTCTTTCTCTCTCTCTAACATTCTCTCTCTCTCTCTCTTTCTTTCTCTCTCTCTCTCTCTCTCTCTCTCTCTCTCTCTCACTCACTCTCTCTCTCACTCTCTCTCTCACTCTCTCACTCTCTCTCTCACTCTCTCTCTCTCTCACTCTCTCACTCTCTCACTCTCTCACTCTCTCACTCTCTCACTCACTCTCTCACCGTCTGGGTCGCAGAGTTTCTTCAGCGCTCGGCACATTGGGGCCTTAATTCTGAGGTTCCGTCCTTTGGACCGTACAGTGGTGGCCCTAAAACACACACACACACACACACACGCACAGACACACAGACACACAGACACACACACACTATATTAATCACATAATTATACTCAGACATAACTTTATACAAACACAGCTATGACAGAAAAAAACTGCACACAACTGCAAAAATATTCAAATCACCTACAGTTAAAACCATCACTTATTCACTCACACACACGCACACACACACACACACACGCGCACAAACACACACACAAAGTTGAGGTGTGTGTCTTACCCCTGCTGAATGAGTTCGTTCAGTTTGGCCACATTCTTATCGTCCATCACTGACGACACCATGAAACACAAAAACAATCCAGTTACATACACACCCCGTGACACCAATAATACAGTGTCATTCAACCCCGTTAACCTTCAGACACACTTACACACGTGCACGCGCGCACAAACACACACACACACACAAGTGCACACAGACAGACACGCAAACACACACACATGTACACACAAACACACACACTCAAACAGAGCGCACCTGGGCAGACAGACAGACAGACACATACACACATGCACGTGCGCAAACACACGCACGCATGCGCACACACACGGGTCAGCCTCACTTACAGCCTCCAACTTTCTTCCTGAGCTCAGCGTAGCAGATAAGTCCATACAGCTCCTGAGACGACTTCTTCAACACACGCGAGTACGCTGAGAGAAAGAGAAAGAGAGAGAGAGAGAGGGGGAGAGAGATGCAGCAGCTTGAGAAAATGATGTGGAGAGCATACATCAGTATATGGGCTAGTAAGGCTTAGGTCTGGGCGATATGGCCTATAAATAATATCACGATATTTTTAGGCTATATCGCAATACATGATATATATCAATATTTTGATATCTCCTCTAAAGCACTTCACAAATGCTTGATTTAACCCTTTGGTGCATACAGTCACACCAGTATGTTGATTCTAGTAGTCCCTGTAACACACGTCTGCATTAAAACATTCTTGTTTATATTCATTAGAGGTTCCTATGGGAACAATTTTAAACTTGCACGCAAAAAGGGGGAAATCACAACCAACAAAACTGTATTTATTCAACATCTTCCTTGCGATACCCAAACCACTGCCAGACAATGAATCCAGTACCGTTTCTTTTCCGAACCAATTTGTCCGCCTCCACCTTCTATTACCGTTTCCAAACTCAACACGCATGAACTCGCTTTGGCGCTTCACTTCTTTCGCTCTCTCCAGGCTCTTTCCCCGTTCCCCCCACATACAAAAACACACGTCTCACCAACACACATCACACACGCTCGCCCAGGAGAGTGGCCAGGCTGAGTGGGAGGGTGTGTGTGTGACGCGAGTTTCTTTCTTTTTGTGTCTGTGGGAAGGAGAGAGCCACAGGACAGAGCGAGAGAAGTGAAACGCCAAAGCGAGTCTCCTGCCAACAGCTTAAAAAAATTACATGACGCTTTATACTCGACCTTCGCGATATAGTCATTTACTACTTCACACATAGAACAAGCCGCGATACATTGAGTATATTCAAAGTATCGCAGGTCTACTTTACATCACTGTAACTGTGGAATACCAAGACTGTGTAAAAAATTAAGAAAGTGGAATATTAAGACTTTGGAATACTAAGACTGTGGAACACTAAGACTCCAGAACACCGAGACCGCGGAATACCGAGACCGCGGAATATTAAGACAGTGGAATGGGTTTTAACTGGTGGATGCATTTTCATCACCACACTATGGCAGCACACTCTGTGTGGACTTCGTTTCACCACAGCAACACGGTGAAGAGAGACATGATGTTAACTGTCTGTAAAGTTAATGAGGTCATCATCTGGATGTGGTTACAATCAACTCCTGGGCTTTGAAATCAGAGATTGTGAAGTGATTTTGTGTGTGCGTGTTTGTGGCGTATATGTGTGTGTGTGTGTGTGTGTGTGTGGTGTATATCTCTGCGTGTGTATGAAGTGTACACGTGTCTCTTACCGCTGCTGAAGTCGATGCGTTTAGAGATTGCGTGTGCGTGTGTTGTACATGGAGTACATCTGTGTGTGTATGTCTTACCGTTGTTGAAGTCGATGTGTTTAGAGATTGTGTGTGTGTGTGTATGTGGTATGTGTGTGTGTTAAGAGGTGTGTGTGTGTGTGTGTGTGTCTTACCGTTGTAGAAGTCGATGCGTTTAGAGATTGCGTGTGTGTGTGTTGTACATGGAGTACATCTGTGTGTGTGTGTCTTACCGTTGTTGAAGTCGATGTGTTTAGAGATTGTGTGTGTGTGTGTGTTGTACATGGTGTATATCTGTGAGTGTGTGTGTGTGTCTTACCGTTGTTGAAGTCGATGTGTTTGGAGATCTTGTGCCAGGTGCGGTAGTAAAAATGGCGAACCTGCTCCTTATTCTTCACCATGCTGGCTGGCTTGCCTTTCTTTTTATATTTCAGAGCGATGTTATTCTGAATGGCCTCAAAGTCCTTCCCATGCTGAGAGAGAAAGGGAGGGGGAGAGAGAGCACAGGGGAGAGGGGGAGAGAGAGAGAGAGAGAGAGCACGGGAGAGAGAGAGAGAGAGAGAGAGAGAGAGAGAGAGAGAGAGAGAGAGAGAGAGAGAGAGAGAGAGAGAGCGGGGGAGAGAGAGAGAGCACAGGGGAGAGAGAGAGAGAGAGAGAGAGAGAGAGAGAGAGAGAGAGAGCAGGGGAGAGGGGGAGAGAGAGAGAGAGCAAGTGTTCAGTGGGTCCATTTCAAGGTGGAGAGTTCAGAAGAGTGTAAAGGTCAGACTAAACAGTCTGGGGACAACCTTTGACAACACAAAACACATCAATCAAAACACACAAACTCTTCTTCTACCACAAACTCTGCCCTGCATGGGATGGAAATTCAAAACCCAGACTACACTGTTGTGGATGACTATGAAAAATGCTCACTTGGTTTTTAGTCTCCAAGAAAAAAAAGGAGGAATTATTTCATAAATGAGATTTGCCTGGGACTCAGGTAACATTGGTTCACATCCTGACAAAAGAATCAGAACTGCACAGTGAGCACACACCAAATCCTCTCTCCTACTGGACAAAGCCGACGTTCTGACACAACATTCACAAAAGTTAGCACTTTGACCAAGAAACTGTGCCTTAAATATGCATCGGTAAACTAACCCAGCCCTTGGCTGTAATGTGGTAATTAAGGATGGACACTTGTCAGGCCTCTCGGATCAGTTTCCCACAGTCCGCACTACTTCTTTTACTACAACTATAAAGTGCATGAGCTGATCCTGGATCAGTACTCAGAGAACTTTGACACTCATGGGCCCTGGCTCGCTCGCTCTCTCTCTCTCTCTCTCTCTGTGGCGCGGACGCTACCTCGTAAAGTCCCTCGAAGAAGCTGTTCTTGTCCTCAGTGCTCCACGACTCCCACTGCCTACGCGCCCGCTTCTGACTGCCCCCCTCCTCCTTCTCCCCCGGCGTCTGGCCCCTGGGAGCCGCACGGGAGGCCCCGCCACCTCCGGAACCACCGGTGGGGCCAGCAGGGACCGAGACACACACAGCAGAACCTGCCTCCGCCCCTGTGAGACAGAGAGAGAGAGAGAGAGAGACAAAAAGAGAGAGACTTTAAACAGTAATGCATTGAGAAAATGTTGAATCAATATGACCCAGAGTACAACTGTTTTAGGAGAAAAACAAAAGTCTGTACAAGCTTATCTTCCTCACAAAGCACAAACACAGCAGTAGGGGATAACGTAGTGTGTGTGTGTGAGTGTGTGTGTGTGTGTGTGTGTGTGTGTGTGTGTGTGTGTGATATTTAGGGGCGCTGCTAATGCCTGAATATGTTTGAGAGACAGGGCAGACGGATTGCATTGTGTGATTATTTGATAAGATTTGGTTTACATAAGAGTCAAATCTCTCACTCTCTAACCCATGCGGTTCTGTGTTAACACAGCGCGCTATGGGACATTTAAGCACATTTAACACTAAACTTTCTCTACAACAAGCAGCACACCAACCCAGGCAGTCAGATACAGGTAAAAACACACGGCACTCTCTCTCTCTCTCACACACAAACACACACACACACACACACAATCTCTCTCTTTCTCTCACACACACACACACACTCTCTCTCCCTCTTCTCTCACACACGTCTGCATGACACAACATTAACCCTTACATGGACTTTCTGAAGAGAGCGAGGACACACATACTAGGTGTCTCCGCAGAGTGTTTGGAATTCACGTAAACAAACACAAACACAAACACAAATACATAACGAGCCCAGCTGATCGGTTTCTGCTCAGTGCTGTGTGATGACAGCATGTAAAAGCACCCATACGACAGCTGACAGCCTGTGCCTATACACTTCTGCCTGACTGCACACAGGGGACACTGATACCTTTTTTCTCTCTATTATTATTATTAATTGTTGCTGTGTGTTGGCAGTGTGTGTGTGTGTGCGTGCGTGCGTGTGTGTGTGTGTATGTGTTTGTGTGTCAGGAAGTGCGCGGAGTAGGCTAGTTCTTCCAGACCTACTGCTTGCGATTCTGATCCAAAAAAAACACGTGGTTAAACAGAGGAGCCAAGCCCCCCCCACACACCCTCATTACTCTCACACACACACACACACAGGAGGCAGCAGCACAGATGACTATGGTGACACATCACAAGTTACCATTTTAAACCTGAGCTTAAACTGGAATCACTGGAATCATGAATCAACCAGGAGCCAAACTGCCCTGATAAAACTCTCCCAAAATAACACCCAAAAATGTATACGCAAATAAGCTCCACAGCAGTTAACGGTCTCACTCGCTCAAAGACACGAGACACGCTGTCATTTTCCAGTCAAATTCATAATAGTGACTGCGTCGCAGCAGTATACTGTTTATGTTCATTCACACGGTTGAAAACTGAAGCAAGCTACTTCGCCGTGGTCACTCTGAGACACTAAAGACAAAAGAGGTTTCTAAACTGTTTATCCTTCCAGTCCGCATCAGTTTAGCGCAGAGAATCCGTCCCCGCTTCAGGGCTGAAAAGGATGCTATTGTCACCGAGTCTCTCCTCTGGACTGGGTGCTCGCACACACACGGGGCTCACGTAATACGAATGGAGCTTAGCGCTCAAACAATGTCACGAGTACGGGATAACAAAAAGTAAACTATCATAATCAAAAGTATAAGAGAAATACAGTGTTTGTCAACATATATGTGTGCAGACGATCTTCCTTACTGGCCACTCACCTTTCCCTTTCGACCCGCCGTGTCCATTCAGTGCTGGGGCGACGGTATCTTTCCGGATCCGTTTGCTTGGAGGTCGCACGCTGGATCTAAGAAAATGATGCTGGTCCTGGTTGTGTGAGACCGGTGGCGATGAGGTTTGGGACTGGGGGTTCGGTGGGGGTCCGGATAGGCTCGGTGTAGAGGTACAAGGAGTCGGAGCCGAACTAAAGCTGGCCGTAGTTGATGGATTAAGTATTTCCTCTCCGTCTCTCTTTGTACTCGTCTCCTCGATCGACTGGTCTACACTGTCCTCATCTTCGCACCCTTCAGCCTTTCGGGAGGGTTTATTCGGCCCCTCGCCCTCAGAGCCGTCTCTCTGGACCACTGTCATCCTGACAGATTATAAACAAAGCACATTTTCAAACATTTTATATAAAACAAAACAGCCATCAACTTAGAAAGACGACGTTCATTCCAACTCAACATGGCCGCCGCTGTTTGTTTCAAATCCCCTATCACCGTCCCAACAAATCACATCGAAAATATTCACATATTCATTTGCTGTTCCGATTAAAAACACACATTTCGATTAAATCCATGTCCCTTTTAAGACTGGTCCAGCTTTACTCGAGTTCTGAACTGTGTATTATTTAATCCGAAATTCAAACGCGAGCGCCTACACTTTAGCGCCCTGCAGAAACGACAGACGACAACGAAAAATCTTTCGTGGATTCGACCTCTAATTAAAGTGGTTATTTTTCAAGCAACGTTACCCATTTTCCAGCTCTTCGGCAGAGGATGGTATCTTCTTTCTCTTCACCATGAGTCCAAAGATTTTGGAGACCAATACTTCATCAATTTGAACATATTCAAAGCATGAACGGGGTCAGCCAGCCTCGTCCTCCTCTCGTTGCTGCTTCGACTGCGCTTCAACTCCGCGCAGCTCAACTGTTGGCTATCTTAGCAACAGCAACTCTGCCTGCCGAACTCAATAATTTCACCTCTTTCACAAACACCCTTCAAACGATCCACGCTTACAGTAAAGTGTGGAAAAGGGTTATAAATTGTTCAAAGCAAAACTCAGATTTAAAACGACCACCACAAGTAATTCTCTAAGGCTTAATTGCAACACCCAAAACCTGTACAACAACTCCACACCCGAAGTCTGGACTTTGCTTATTAGTACTACGTCATCATAACATAAAGAATACAATTTGATTTCTCACAGGGGTTTTAATTTTACTAGATCACATTGGTTATCTTGCTGACATGATAATATGCACGAAGGGAATGATAAGACTCACTACCTTCGGTGGTTTCGTGTAAACATGAAGAGTAAATAAATTTCATAAGGATTCCAGTTGGTGTATTGCTGCATATGTCCAGTATTTAAGTCACTGGATTTTGCATATAATTACTACTTCCACATTTACTAATTGTGCTCTATATAGTTCTCGAATTTTCTGCTTTTGTGTATTCATTTAAATGCGAGGCGCTTACTGCAATAGATCACTGTGTAATGCAAGATATTGTGTCTTTAATTCTCTCTGTGTGCAGCAAGAGAAAATGGATCTTGTGCACAAATTCGACTTAAAATCAGGATACAACACAAGAAAAAAGGAGTTCTCTTGAGAAGCGGTTTGTTTCGCCCAGTCTTTAGTTCTACAGCTGTAATACACAATGTTTAAATGATTAACTGATGTGCAATATTTCTTATGGACATAACGTATCTAACAGAATATGTGCATACCTATGCAAAAAAACAACAACTCTGAACGAGCCCAATTTAACCCCTGTGACAATCTTTTCAATGAAAAATGACGATGAATTTTTGCAGTGGGACATATTCTTGGTTACCTCGACTGTCGGAACTTCCCTGATCGCAGGAAGTAATTCACAGTATCTCTCTATGGATATAAAGATTCCGACCAAGGTGCACCTCTAACCGAATTTTATTTATTTTATTTTCTATTTTTGTAGATATGTCTACACACAAACACACACACAAAAAAACAAACAAACTAAGAGTAAAGTTAGCTCAGTGTGTAACGGCAATGTTCGTGTTCTAACTTCGGATTAGTAAACCATCCAGCTATCATCTGTCAATGTCATTCAGTGCATCTGACTGAAAGTGAAAAAAAAAGACCTTGTAATAAAAAAACAAAACAAAACAAAACAAACCAAAAAAAAACGACGAAACAACTACTGTTGGCAAAGATCGAACACTCGTTGTCATTCCGTTGACGGCTGACAAATTTATGTGTGACTTCACCTGCACAGTTTCTGATTATTTCAAAGACCGATGACGCAGATATTCTACGATTAAACGACGGATTAAATCAGTCGTATCCACGATTGACAGTCACACCTTCTGTATGCAAACCGCCTGTAGTTATCTTTATTTAAGATTTCCATTCAGCTCTTACAAAAGCATCCAACCAGCATTTCGTCGACTTGCTCAGGTAGCTACTTTGTCAGATCAAGTACGGCTTGTAGTGCTAGCTAAAACTAGTTGACGGACGTGCCCAAACCGTCTTTTCAGCACCAAATGGTGCCCCTCTAAATATATATGAACCTTTAAATCCCCATCAAGAACAGAAATTGTGATAAGAAACATTTTCTGTCTTACCTGTATTGCCGCGCTTTCAAGATTTTCTAGCATTTAATCATCCACACAGATATCGCCTAACTAAAGTAGGCGTCTAACCTCCTGTTTTTCCCGTGCCGCCAGCACGCCCACTACAACTCAAAAACAAACCATGTCATTGGTCGAACTGTAGCACGTTGACGTGAACGTAACATGTTTGACATTCGAAGTGACCAATCGATGATACAGGATGGAGGGCTTTTTGTGCCAAGAAACCAATCATTGTGTTCCGCCCTCCTAATTTTTTAACTGCGTCATTTCATTCATTTCGGATGTACGGGACTTTCAAATAACGGTCCCACCCAAGTCCCAACGTGACTCTGGCCCCTTCCCCCTTTTTAAAGCGTAAAATGTGACGACATTAATCTGTTTTGTCCTCAGACATTTATGTAAATGTGGCTATAAATTCCTGCTATTATCTGCAAGATTTTGTGTAACACTCAGTTATGTCGAAACAGTCAAACACGTTTTATTTCTGTTTCATTATGCCTTGGACTGTCACAGGTTTTGTATCGGTGAAAAATCTACAGTCTATGGATGTACGAGCATAGGTGACACGTTTTTTTGTTCTTCTGTTTGGCTCTTCATAGATAATTTCCTCACCGGAGTTGATACGATTTCATGTGATTTCAGTGTTAGTAAATCTGCGTTTACTTTTTGGATTCTGAAATCATACGAGTAAATAAAACTGGTACAGAATTCAGTTCATAATACGAAGTCTACGCAGAGTGATGGTTCTGACACGCTGCGTCCTGCGCAGAAATGAGTTTCGGATCGAAATTTGATCTTGTTTCAGTGGCCCTTTACTCGATGTACTCGGGGAAAGCGTTTCCCCCCTAGGGGGAAGCGGGGTGAGGGGGTGAGAGTGGGCAGTGAACAATATCCATTCAGCCAATCAACAAGTGTGAAAATATCTTTTGCTCGAGCGCCCTAGTTCTTCACCCAATGAAAAGGTAATTGATTAGACAAGACTGTTGAGTGGACCATTCAGACCCTAGCGCTCGCTCTGTTATATCAATTTAAATCCGGTCGGCCAACCTATTGGGCGTGGTCTTTGGTCGATTTCGATGTAGCAAGTCTATGTTCTTCACAAAGATCTCATGCAGATGATGTGCGCAGATTCGCAGATCTTTAAACGACTTACTGTAGAGTCACCTACGTCACATATGACATGTAGATCAGAGAGTCTGCGCCAAGCCTGCGCAGCAGAAACGCAGCCTTAGTTCCAGTGTATGATTTGTCGGACAGATTTTAACAAGACTGCGGACTGTCTAGGTGGCTTCGTAAAAGGAGGAAGGAACAATGACTTCAACAAATACGTTTCAGGGACTTGATACCGGTTCAAAACCAAGTTCAAGGTATGATCTGTTCTCAGACAACTAACCTGAAGCGGAAATTGTTTTGTAGACTGCAGAAAATATAAAAATGTTAGTTTGCATTCATCATAAATCTTGCGGTGTAGCGTTAACAAGAGAGGGAAGTGTCCGTTGAAGGAGGAACTTTGTCGGCCACTGCGCTAGCATAGTTCCCACTGTAGCTACAAACTTGATAAAGCACTTTCTCTTGACAGATGTTTAAATGCTAAATGTAATGAAAACAAACTACACGAGTCAATGAAACTGACAAGCTGACTTTTTACCATCGATGAAAGGTAATGCAGAACATGTCAACAGAGCAGCCACAGTCAACATAACGCTACATCTACGAACGCTGGTCAAACTGTAGCAAAGTTAGCATACATTTTTTAACTGTCCGGTCAAGCTAACTTATGACCTAATTTTATTTAGCATACTTCATTTAAGCCATGTTAACATCGCATTCGAGACGTAGAAAAACCTAAATAATAACTCTTTGTTGACAATTGTGCTCATTGGCCGGCGTTCGAAAAACATTGTGCTAGCCATGCACAAGACTTGACCCCTCAATTTTGTAGAGAATACGAAATGCGAAGCTAGGTTATCTGCTTTTAGGTTAGCAGGCTAGCTAATGACTAAATTCCGAAAACTTTTGATAACGCGAACAATTCCAGATCACGCGCACCATTGAAACTGAATGCAGTAAGGGTTGGGTCAGGATCATTTAAAATTTATAGAACTGCGTAGGTTTTCGGAGCTACACGTTTTTGGTTCAATGACAGTCAATAATTCTTGGCGCCGTCCTCAATACACATGGATAAGACAAGGAAAGAAAGAAACCTTCCGGGTACAGATGTTCATCAGCAATGCTTGGTAGTTCGTGTGTTAGCACGTCAGGTGTGACATGGCTTCGCAAGATTTATTCAACCGTCTGCTAACCACGAAGCCATGAATTTGCTTATCCATGCTCGAGCAGGGCTAGAGCAAAGAGTGTTCTTCTGGATGGATCCCCAGAGGCTGGGAGTGAGAACTAGCAGTAGGCCGCCGTTTTACATCACTTAACCCTTTTTCCTTCTTCCTTTGATCCTATAAACGAACACGTGCAGTTTTGAAGTGAAGTGAAGTGATGTCATGTCTCACGCGCGAGTTCCAGCATCTGAAATTTCACCAGTTTCACAGATGTCACTGCAAACTCTATTTCCGTCGCCGCGTAAGATCCTAAATTTGTAACAGCACTCAGCTGCACGAGGAAAATTTCTCCGTTTTCTGGTTTTTGTTAATGGGATCTATGCACAGGCAATTTACTGCACGTTTCTGACCACTAATGTAGCTGACTGTAGTCTGTAGTTTGATGTAACAGAATTGACAGATTGGGACAATTCTGAGACAGTTCCAAGAATAACTGACAGCAAATGAAACCCGAGCTCACAGCTCTTTGCTGTTCAGTAGCTGTAGCCTTCCACAGCACTTATGAATTTGTTTGTCATTTGTCAGATACAGCAGTGAGTAAGACAGTTTTATGGGAACAGGAAAGAGCAAACATAAAATTGTATTTTAATCTTTTGCCAAGTCATGTAGCAGGCACATCCTGTCCAGTTTTGTGTTTGCTTGTTGAGCAAAGTTTGTGTACATTTAAAAAAAAAAATGCTTCTAGCCCTCAACGTTTCACTCTCCAGGCTTTTTAAAGGCAAAACCACCAGTTCAGTAGAAGTCTCGTGTGTTTTTACCAATGATCCAAGTTTAATGCTGAAAAGTATTTCTGTTAATCAGCAGCAACATGAGAGCACAACAAAGGGAAAAGAACATTCTAGAGATGTAAATTCGCGTCATGTTTTTTTGTGTTTGGTTTCCATAGCTGGGTGGAAAATGATACATTCCATCTTGGGAAGATGATATTTAGATATGTAATTGCAGTTGGGAAGATGATATTTGGATATGTAACTGCAGTTGAGAATATGATGTTTAGATATGGAACTGCAGTTGGGAAGATGATATTTAGATATGGAACTGCAGTTGGGAAGATGAGATTTAGATATGGAACTGCAGTTGGGAAGATGAGATTTGGATATGGAACTGCAGTTGGGAAGATGAGATTTGGATATGGAACTGCAGTTGGGAAGATGAGATTTGGATATGGAACTGCAGTTGGGAAGATGAGATTTGAATATGGAACTGCAGTTGGGAAGATGATGTTTGGATATGGAACTGCAGTTGGGAAGATGATGTTTGGATATGGAACTGCAGTTGGGAAGATGAGGTTTGGATATGGAACTGCAGTTGGGAAGATGAGATTTGGATATGGAACTGCAGTTGGGAAGATGAGATTTGGATATGGAACTGCAGTTGGGAAGATGAGATTTGGATATGGAACTGCAGTTGGGAAGCTGAGATTTGGATATGGAACTGCAGTTGGGAAGATGAGATTTGGATATGGAACTGCAGTTGGGAAGATGAGATTTGGATATGGAACTGCAGTTGGGAAGATGAGATTTGGATATGGAACTGCAGTTGGGAAGATGAGATTTGGATATGGAACTGCAGTTGCTACAGTCAGCAGAACACTCGTAACCACTCCTCATTGTGCTCCATGCCACAGGAAATGAGTCCTGTCACACTAACGATTGTGGTGACATGAATGACATGTTGACACCAAAGCCACTGTACATATTTCTGTTTGTGTGTGTGTTTGTTTGTTTTGTGTGTGGGTGTGGTCTGTGTGTGTTTGTGGTGTATGTGTGTATCTGTGTGTATATATGTTACTTTGGTGTGTGCGTGCGTGTGTGCACGTTTGTTCATGTGTTTGGTGCATGTTTGTTTGTTTATTTATTTATTTGTTTGTTTGTTTGGGCTGTGTGTGTTTGTATAGGGTACTGCGACCTCCCGGTGGTGGATCCAGTAATCTGTTTGGTGGCTATGACGAGGACTCATCTGCGTCCAGACGGCCAAACAAAATGGCCTCCACAGTTTTTGCACCTCCCGAGGAGGTTCAGGCGGGTCCCAAACGCTCCAACCCCCCAGGTGAGGGAGAACACGCACCCACCCACCCACACACGCACACCCACCCAGCTCCCCACACACACCGGGTAGGAGAGAAGGCACACACACACACGCACACCAAGCGAGAGAGAACACACACACACACACACACACCAGGTGAGAGAGCCAGAGAAGACAAAGGCCTTTTTGACCTCGAGTTTAGCAGGGTCCTTTTTGAACCCCCAGGTGAAAAACGTCACCCACGTGCAAAAGTCTTACACTGTTCAAAGAGTCTCCATCTCCCAAACTACTCTCTCACATGCACACTTTCACACACACACACACACACCCACACACACACACACACCCACACACACACGCACACAATCCGGACCAAATCAGACATACAACTTTTTTTTTTTTTTCCTCATTAACCTAACCATTTTATATGGTGCTTTACTCTTTGATTGGCAACACTTATCGAACTGGCCAATCACAGAGCCAAGTATAAAACACACACAGTTGAAAAGCCAGTTGGCTCCTTCATGTAATTAGATCAAGGCATCAGCTGAAGTCAGAGGTCACAGGACATGTCATCCAGGTCAGCCTGTGTCCCCATAACAGGCAAACCTGACACGCTCCGGTCGGACTCTTGTACTGTTCAGGAATGTGACCCCACTGGGCAAAGGGATGGTCACCCCTGCCCCACCTCTGACATGATGGAAAGAAGAGTGTCACGATTATCATTTCAACTTACCACCTTCCATTAACCCCACCCCTACCATTAACCCCACCCCCACCGTTAACCCCACCCCTTCCATTAACCCCACCCCTTCCATTAACCCCACCCCTACCGTTAACCCCACCCCTACCGTTAACCCCACCCCTTCCATTAACCCAACCCCTACCATTAACCCCACCCCTACCGTTAACCCCACCCCCACTGTTAACCCCACCCCTCCCGTTAACCCCACCCCTTCCATTAACCCCACCCCTACCGTTAACCCCACCCCTACCGTTAACCCCACCCCTACCATTAAACTGACTTACAGCTGCTCCTTGTTTCCTCTCTGTAATGGAAAAGGCAAAACATGAATCCCTCTCTCTCTTCCCCCCTCTTCTGCTTTGCTGATAGCATTGTCTTTGTTAATATTGCTGGAGCAATTACCAGTAAATGCTTCAGTGATTAAAAACATCGTTAACAACACTGTTAACATAATAATGCCATTTTGCACCAATAATGTATTTCAAATAAACGCTGATATTTTGACAAATTCTCAGTCATTAACACTGTCCCCTAGGAGGGAAGAGCAGTGGTATTTTTGGGGAGCCAGATACCCCCCCAGCTCAGCAGAAGCCTGCCGCCCCCGGTGGAGTTTCTGGTGGCATCTTCGGAGAGTCTGAGTCAAACCTCCCCGCTGTGAAGAGTCATCCGAACAAACCAAGGGTAAGAGCCGTCACATCACCCTAACACTCTGTCCCTTAAAACAACATACTAACACACCCTCATGTAAAACTACCACTCCACACACCACATCACCCTAACACTCTGTCCCTTAAAACAACATACTAACACACCCTCATGTAAAACTACCACTCCACACACCACATCACCCTAACACTCTGTCCCTTAAAACAACATACTAACACACCCTCGTGTAAAACTACCACTCCACAGAGCACATCACCCTAACACTCTGTCCCTTAAAACAACATACTAACACACCCTCATGTAAAACTACCACTCCACACACCACATCACCCTAACACTCTGTCCCTTAAAACAACATACTAACACACGTTCATATAAAACTACCACTCCACACACCACATCACCCTAACACTCTGTCCCTTAAAACAACATACTAACACACCCTCATGTAAAACTACCACTCCACAGAGCACATCACCCTAACACTCTGTCCCTTAAAACAACATACTAACACACCCTCATGTAAAACTACCACTCCACACACCACATTGCCCTAACACTCTGTCCCTTAAAACAACATACTAACACACGTTCATATAAAACTGCCACTCCACACACCACATCGCCCTAAAGGCTGGTTTATACTTCTCTATGCGGAGCCTTAGCCTACGCGAGTGGCCTATGAGCATTTATACATGTCTGCTCTGGAATTACATCGCCAAAACGCTGCAGTGGGATTTTTTTGCCGCTGTGTTAATTTTCTTTGTGCATAACAAACGACGGCGAGAATAATGTGAAATAAAAAGTCGGAATTCAGTCCTTGCACAGCAATATCTGTAACACAAGTTTTGCGTTCTAAAGAAGAACGAGTTTCTAAACTTCGGGGGAGCTCTCAAAATAACGAGCGGTCAGTTCGCCATTTTGCCGAAAAGTTTCAATGGCGACTGAAACTGAGCGGATCATGCTGAAGTCAGAGCTAATAAATGTTGAACAACGGTTACTTTTACTGAAATGACTGCAACACAGAAAAGAGAGAAGTCATCGGAGGAGATGGTGAGTACGACCATTGAACCGACTGAGGCAGAAGGAGGGTGATGCTACCAAGTGGACCAATCACAGTTGTGGTGGTCTGCTTCGACACGCGTCGCTGTGAGGTGTAGTTACATTTCTGGGGAGGTGTGTGTCAGGCTACGGCGTTGGGTATGTGGCTACGCAGGGCCTACGGCGTAGATTCGACGCAGAAGTATAAACTGGCCTTAACATCCAACATACTAACACACTTTCATGTAAAACTACCGCAGACATAGCGTGGTCTGAGTCCTTTTGGCTCTCAGATTGATCAGAGTGGAGAAGGAAATGGGTTTGTTAGGACAGAGGGGGTGTCTGAATATCCCATGGCAATGAAGGGAAAGCTTCACAGAATCCAGCCACACTGAGTGGAAGAGGGCTTCAAGTCGCTGCCTTGTCAATGTGAAAGTCTTTCTCTCTCTCTCTCTCTCTCTCTCCCCTTCCTCAGGATAACATCTCTTTGGGCATGGATGCGACGCCTGAACCTCCGGGTAAGTGAAGACAGGACCTGAGGAGTAACTGATGGACCCTGTTGTGTCTGAATTAGAAAAAGATAAACTGTCTGTCTGCTCATCAAAAATAAAACCTCCTGCAACACAAAACAGCAGGAAAAACACCCTCTCTCTCTCCCTTTCAGTGCCTCAGCAGAAGGAGACAGTGGTTGAGGAGGTGAAGGTGGAGGCAGCTCCTCCTCAGGACACGCCCACCAAAGAAGCCCCCGCCCCGCCTCCCAACCAGGAGGCTGCCGACCCGGGTCCTCATGGGCCGACAGAGAAGGACCATGAGCCCCGCCTTGGGCCACGCCCACGTTCGCACAACAGAGTCCTCAATCCACCAGGGGGCAAATCCAGCGTGGTCTTTTACTAGCCACACCCCCGCGGTGCCTTTCTCTCTCCCCCTCTCCTCCCCTTCTCTCTCCTCCCTGTCCCCCAGCACCTCCTTCTTTCAGTCGTTTTCTTTAGTCACACTCCTCTCCTCCCCTCCCCTCCTCTTCCACTCTCTGGACCTCCTGATCTCCCCCTCTGCTCTGTCGCTCCGCCATTCCTTCGCTCCTGCACTTCCTCACTCATTCCTGACGCTTTCCCTGTATCCGAGGTTTCGAATCAGTGTTGCTATGAGCCAAGCGGTTAACTACTCTTCTCCTGGAAGCGGTTTCATCATGTCTGTAATGATACTTTTTTATATATATATATATATATATATGTATGTATTCTCCAATTATGATGTATAGAGGTTAAGTTTTCTTTGGAATGAAACCGACTGGTGTCTATGCAAAGTTCAACTGGAAACACTGTAGCCATGGCAACGTGTCCATGTTCAGATGCATCTCTGAACCCCAGAGAAACGTTTTAGTTGGCCAGCAGACGCGCTGGCACTGGGTCTTTGATTTCCTTCTGTCCTCCAACCAAAATCTTCTTTCTGTTTCTAATTTGATTTCAGCAGAACGCTCTTAAATCAGGGAGAATGAATGCCAAACACACACACTCACATACACACACACACACACACACACACACTCACATACACACACAAATACAAGTGCATATTCACCTCCAGCCACACTGAGAATACCATAAAATGCAATCAAATCAATCAAGCCAAAAATATAGAAACTCATACACACACACACACACAGAGAATTAAATGTATGTAATGCTGTCGCTAGCAGATTGCCAAAGCAGACAGAGAATGTTCAGTTGCTGAGCTTGGTCACGTCAGCTGTTCTCCAGAATTTCTCTCTCTCTCTCTCTCTCTCTCTCTCTCTCTCTCTCTCTCCAACACAACCTGTTATGTTTTAAATTAAAACGGCTGTGGGGAGCCCAGACGTCACACGCGCACAGGCGCGCGCGCGTGTTCCCTGCGTCTTGCTGTTAGCTGTGCCTTTGGTGTCAGTATGCCGGTTCCTGGGTGATCTGTCAAGCAGAAATGATGTTGCAAAAAAAGAAAAAGAAAATCCTGTGTATTACAATAAACATCTATTTTCATGACACCGATGTCCTGTCCATTTGATTATCTTTTTTGTCTAATACATAGGTTGCAAGGAAATCATCAATAACTAATGTATTGTAATAAGTAATAACTAAGAAGTGGGGAAATATACGATTAACACTGAGATGTCCAACTCTGAACTACATTCTGAGAGCTGTTTCACAAGAAAACCAAAACTTTATGGTCTTTACATGCAGACAGATTGCAGTTTAAATGTATTTTTCTGGTAACGGAACATGACCGTTAGCGCATGTTCGGCCACGGTTGCTACTGACGTCAGAGTTCTAGAACCAACTTTGCCCAGTTCTGATGATCACGAACGCGTTCGATTTGGACTAACTGTCTGGACGTGGCATCTGCGGAGTTTAATTTCATTGATTTCTGTGCGATAATTTGTCTCGGGGCCTCTGGATCAAGACTACAGAGAGAGATAGTTGAGCAGACTTGCTGATGTACTACAGCGGCACAGCTGAGTCAACTGAAAATGTTTCTTTACGAACAAAAGCGTCGCTTCCACTAATTCACACTGGATTCTATGGGCTATGACGAAACCTTTCTGAACCTGCGGTCTGCGAGATACGTCGCCTGCTTCTGTACACTTAGAATAAGCGTGGTGACGAAGCAGCCTATTTAAAAATAAAGTACGCGAACGTCCCACAAAGGCCTTCCGAAAGAATTTAAGTGTTGCAGATATAGGCTAATTTGATTGAGCGCTTTTATTGCGCGGAATGAGATCATAAGCGGCCACTGTGGTAGAAGCTCGAGGGCGAGCGAGTTGCCCAAAAAGTTGTGTCTAGGCAAGACACAAAGTTTTAATTCGCTGGACGGCGCGCATACCGGCCCGTGTGACACCATTAAACCGATTTCAGCCAAGACAGAGACAGTGCCTATTCATAAACTGATGCCAAACCCGCTCTGCCGTAGTTACGCAGCAGAAGCCGACACAATACAACATAGACAGACACGTTAATTTACATTAAACTCAGCACATTTTATTTAAACTGCCTGTACTGACTTGATTTATGATCTAAACTTCTGTTGAATCAGACAGCTTATAACACCATATGACACCGGCGTTTCCAAAACTCATCTCCTTTATGCTCGGGCCCCTCCCCACAGCGCCGTTGCCGGGGGACAAGGACTAAAGCAACATGAGACATCGCGGCTCGAGCCTGCTCAATGCAGACGATGTGACGTCACTCTGAATCGGTCAGCTGCCCCCTACATCCAGCCTGCGAGAGTTCCAACCCAGCGAGCCACGGAAGCGGCATCCCAAGTCCCCGCCACCCTGACAGCGGATGGATATATCTTAATTTAAAAAATATACATAACCGTAAGAGCAAGACTGCACCTTGATACCAAGAGGCGGAAGGGATTCGGTTGTGTGTCTATTTATTTCAATATTTATTTCCTTATTTATTTATTTATTTAGCCTTTTTCCTCCATTGATTTTTTTTTCGCATAGTAATGGCTAGGCTCGAGGACTGTAGCTGCTAAGAGGCAGGTGCATCGTCGAGGACGTTTCTCGCGCGTGATGTGATGGAGTTCGCCATGGCCTAGGGATGGCTCGGACGGAACCAAGTCGAGCTTTCCCGGTACCGGATCCTGCGACGGGGAAACGAGCTGCAGCGGGGCGCGTCTGATCAACGCGGCCGAGGCTGTGGCGCAGAAGAGCAGACGGGAGAGGAGGGCTAGGTTCCCACAGACACAAACAGAGGAGGGAGCAGGTTAAAAGAAAGATAAGAAACGGCCCAGACTTCAATGTTACATTCTAAAATCTTACAGATGCGACTGGCATCGTGCCCCAGAGAAACGCGGCACCGCATCCGACTGATGACATCTCAAAACATATTTTCAGAATATAATCGATAGATCCGCCGCTTCGGAGTCAAAGCGCTGAGGCGCAGGTCGTTTTTCCTCGCCTGTGCCTACGCCAGAAATAGCCGAGTCTCTGTTTATCGAGTAATTTATTTCTTTGTTTCTCCATATCTAAGTAAAAACCTTGTACCGCCAAGATGATGGAACTACCGCTAGACGAGGTGGTGTACCAGGACGACTATGGCTCCGTGTCCGTCATGTCGGAGCGCGTGTCCGGCCTGGCCAACAGTATTTACCGCGAGTTCGAGAGACTCATCAGGAGCTATGATGAGGAGGTGGTAAAGGAGTTGATGCCACTTGTTGTCAACGTTCTGGAGAACCTGGATTCGGTTCTGACGGAGAACCAGGAACACGAAGTGGAGCTCGAGCTGCTCAAAGAGGACAACGAACAGCTCATCACGCAGTACGAGCGCGAGAAGGCTCTGCGTAAGCAGGCGGAGGAGGTGAGCACGCCACGGCCTGCTTTTATTGTTGTTTATTTATGTTTTGACAAGAGCGGAATAATTATATTGATTATCCCCGCGCGCACCACAATTCTTATGTCTTATCAAACCAAACTGCATCCTTAATAGAGCGAAACCTTAACCATGCCCTCATCTAGAGTTATAAAAGTAACGGTGCATTGCACAAATCTTTTTAATGGCCCTCAGGTGTTTATGTAAACACAAAGAGAGAGAGAGAGAGAGAGTGTCACAGAGGATGCTGCTCCTTGGTCTCAAATTTCACTCCCATCCCTCAGTACCTCCCCCCGCCTCCCTTGCCCCTGCGCCTCTCCCCAAAGTACAGGAGAACTCTGCTTTCTCCTGTCTTGCAGATGTGCACCACTGCAACGGCATATCGCCGTCTCGAGAGGCGGTTCAGAATTACCTTTTGGCCGGTTCTCCTTCCCCATCTGTGACAATATCAAAGATTAACGTGCCATTATCATTGCCATTACCAGGGAAACTGAAGGGCAGTGGGCAGTCATGTCAGAAATGAGGAAATGGAAATCTAAGTAGAGGCCAGTGTTTTATGTCAAGCCTCTGCTCTCCAATCCGATGTTTCCGTCCACGGGTACATATATCATCGTTTTATTAGCGTCCTCTTTAATATTGTGGATTAGCCAGTTCTGCTGTAAAGACGATGCTAGAATATTACGCATGACGTACAGATGTCAGTTAATCTACAGCAGTGCCTCCGCCTTTTCCAGTTTGTCCTGTGACGGACATCTATTAAGACCAAATTGCCGTTAATAATTCCTGCTTTAGCGTCTGCAGTAACCCTTTTCGCTTAGTGGTACAGAGCTCGGAGAACGTTATTTACCAGTGTAAAAAGTGGTCAGATAAAAAGGACACCGTATTTAATTAATGAAAATTTAATAAACAGGTTCTTCCCTTTCAGGCCTGTGCTAAAGACATTCACATTTGTTTATGTAGCAGATGCTTTTAGTGACGTACATAAAAATCCAGTCAGCGGTTCAACATTAGTGCAGGTTTCTGCAGGGGTAATGTTGTTGAGAGAGAGGTCGTCGAGTGTCGGTGGAGAGCTGGAGAGACAGGGAGAGGGAGAGAGAAAATGATGAGTGTTAGGTGTGTCGTTAGGTGTGTCGTGGTGCTGTAGTGTGTATGGGCAATGACCCGGGGTAAATACGTGAAGACCTTTTGGGGAAGGTATTAAAGGGTAAATACATGAAGACCCTTCGGGGAAGATAATAAATGTGACACACGGCCGATTTACGTTACGTCAGAGAACAAGGGAAAAACAAATGAGTCACAAACACACTGTGTCCATTTATTTCCAAACAACATGCAACATGCACACCTGACATTTGTCATAGTCGTATTTGATGTATGGCTACGTGACTTGTCAGCATATTTGTCAACAACCTACAATGACTGCTCTTCTAGCATTTTTTTTAATACCTGCATATTTCTGAATCTCAGTTTTGGAGACTCATTGGACAGAAGGTCTTTGCCTCCACTCTTCACTAAAACTAGCTAGATGAAGTGGTTGGGAAGGTTGGACCAGACTTGAGTCAAACAAATAGACAAAGTATATGAATGACTGGGGCCTGTTCCAATACTTTTCCTCATCACCTTGCTCTCTCTAAATGAACAGGACGTACGGCAGTTTCGAGGCTGACGCGGTATGGCATTCATGTGACGTCTGATTGGTGCTTCAACACACTCAGTCCTATATTAGAACTGTATTGACTTTTATAGAAAAGGACACAGGGTAAAGGAGACGCGTGAGTGTTTTGGGACGCGGCCCAGTCACTCAGACACTTCATATACTTCTTTAACCCAGGTCTCAGTTAGAACAGACATGTAGGGGTGAGGTCAGGAGCACAGCGCTAAGATATAAAGAGCTGTATCAGGGATAAGGACACTGCTGATGATGTCACAAACACCAGAGTGCTACCCATTACGACGACAGCCGAGTCAGAGGGTCCATTTACAGTTGACCCTACGGTCAGTTTAGGTACCTGACAATGTCCGGGGTTAATCAGGCACAGAACTCTGTGTTTTGACAGGTTTTCAGCGAGATGTCATGGTCATGTTTTTGAGAGCAGGATGAGCTGGGGACAAGTCTGAATGCAGCGGGTTTTGTTTTGGTGGCAGAATGCCGTGGGGACGAGGTTGAGCGTGACACGCGGGGGTTGTTTTGGAATCTTATTTTGTTCCTTTCCCAGTGGGCAGGTTGGAATATCAAACTCAGGGATGATTCTGAGTTTACAGAATGCAGTGGGAACCAATCTGCAGACGCAGGCTGTAGGTCGGCAGTAGGAGCAAGTTTGAATGCGACACAGTGTTACTTTAATGAGAAATCACTAAGGGGAGATTTATGAATGTGTTACTACATTATTGTTGTGTTTTTGATTTTTTTTTTTTATTTCCTTCAGAAACAACTTTTGAACACTCAGCAGTTCCATGTAAGCATTAGATGCGGCAGAGACATATTTCAATCTTAC
>NC_044510.1:15549113-15601613 GCF_902362185.1 Chanos chanos
CACACACGCACGCACGCATAAACACACACACACACACACACACACAGAGTGCAGACCATCCATGTTCACATTCACTTTGGTGTTATCAAGATTATTACATTATTGCAGTAGGGTTATTCTGTCTGTCTTGTATGACATGGAGTTGTGTCGTATGTGTGTGTGTGTTGTGTAAGTGCGTGTGGATGTGTGTGTGTGTGTTGTGTATGTGTGTGTGTATATGCTGTGTGTGTGTGTGTATGCTGTGTGTGTGTGTTGTGTATGTGTGTTTATGTGTGTGTGTGTTGTGTAAGTGCGTGTGGATGTGTGTGTGTGTGTTGTGTATGTGTGTGTGTATATGCTGTGTGTGTGTGTGTGTATGCTGTGTGCGTGTGTTGTGTATGTGTGTGTTTATGTGTGTGTGTGTATGCTGTGTGTGTGTGTCTGTGTGTCTGTCTGTGTGTGTGTGTGTGTGTGTATGCTGTGTGTGTGTGTATAAGTGTGTGTGTGTGTTTGTGTGTGTGTGTATGCTGTGTGTGTGTGTGTGTGAGTGTGTGTGTGTGTGTGAGTATGCTGTGTGTGTGTGTGTGTGAGTGTGTGTGTGTGTGTGTGTGTATGCTGTGTGTGTATGCTGTGTGTGTGTGTGTGTGTGTGTGTGTGTGAGTGTGTGTGTGTGTGTGAGTATGCTGTGTGTGTGTGTGTGTGTGTGTGAGTGTGTGTGTGTATGCTGTGTGTGTATGCTGTGTGTATGTGTGTGTGTGTGTGTATGCTGTGTGTGTGTGTGTGTGTGTTTGTGTGTATGCTGTGTGTGTGTGTGTGTGTCTGTGCTGTTTCTAACTGGCTTTTTTCTCATTGCTCTCTGTGCTCTCTGTGCGTGTCGCTGCTCTGTCTGTGTCTGCAGTCATCGCCATACCTGCAGGAAAAGGTAATTTTCCCACAATCCTCCCTGATTGGCTGTCCAGTCACCTTTGCAAAACCCTTCCAAAGCTCTATTGGTTCTCAGCCCCCTCACTGGGCAGCTTAACCCCCCCCCCCCCAGCTTTGCCCCTCTTACTCCCAGTCCACTTTTACTGAATATCTAAACCCACCCACCCACTTTGCCCCTTTCATTCCCAGTCCTATTTAGTGTCTTTCAGTGCATAGCACAACTCCTTATTTGGACCTAACATCCTGCCCCCAGTCTCTCACCTGAGGAGTGTGAGGAGGAGAATTCTCTGGCTGACTGTCCTTGTCTGTGTGTCTGTTCTCTCGCTGTGTGTGTGTGTGTGTGTGTGTGTGTGTGTGGTTTTATTGCTGCTTTGCCTCCGCTATCTGTTTGCTGTTTTCCACCCTGCTCTGTCTTAGTGCCTGAGTTCAGTGTTTGACCTCACCAGTGCAGTGTTCTCCTGTTATTAAAAGTCTCTCTTTCTCCCCTCTGCTCTTCATCCTTGTCTTCCTCTCTCTACCTCTATCTCTCTGCCCTTACCATCTCTCTCACTCTTCATCTCACACTTTCTCTCCCCCCCCCCCCCTCTCTCTCTGTCTCTGTCTCTCTCTCTCTCTGTCTCTCTCTGTCTCCCTCTCTCTCTCTCTCTCTCTCTCTCTCTCTCTCTCTCTCTCTCTCTCTCTCTCTGTCTCTGTGCAGTAAATCCGAGCGACCCCCTTCGCTGAGTCTTTTCCCCACGGGGGATGGTATGGTACGTGGGGGTCCCGGGGGGGCTAGGATGTCATCGTCAGACGCCTGGCATGCCAGTGACGTCGGCCGGCCCGCCTACGCCTCCGGCTACCAGGTGTGACAGATTAGACACGCCCACCGAACCCTGGGCCGCTGCGGCAGGGGCGGAGCGGGAGCTGGAGGAGGAGTCATGGCATCTCCATTCTGTCATACTCATCTTTCACTCTGTCAACCCTAACCTTAGATTAGATTTACTGTAGATTAGATCGTCACGTGGATACCAGCATGGGATTAACTGGCGTTAAGTGTGATGAGTAACATGCAAACAGGTGCTGGGTTTGCCCCGCGCTTTTAGGCTCTTTTGTCATTTCTTCGCTTTAGCAAAAGTTTATTTTTGTTTTTTTACTTGTTTGCTTGTTTGTTTACTGACAAGACATACATGTTGTTCTTCCTGTTTCCCTCCTGTCACTGACCGAGAAGTTGAGACGCATTCCCAAATGTCAGTTTATGCAACACACAGTCATACCAATGCACATACTTCACTTAAAGCATATCCCAGAATTCAGCAGTCCAGGCAGTGTCTAACAGTGAAACACCTGGAGAAGACAGTGGCTGTGTCTGAAATGGCATACTACATTCTACTCGCATACTGATCTTGATGTAAAAGTAGTAAGTAGTATGCAGTACGTGAAAAATAAAAATTTTGCAGTACACGACTGTTACCCGGATGATGTACTACTCTGGCGAAAATTTGCAGTATACAACCAGAGCTCACTTCGTCGGGTACATCCCATGACGCAACGCGGTGACTTTCAACTGTCAAAAAATTTTAAAAACATGGCGGGCAGCGACAGAAGCGGCTACAACTTCAACTGCAGCTGCAGTTCCGAATATAAATGTATCAGTTGCATATTTTGGTGTAATAAGTCTTCATACGCTTTCTTATCGGGCTACTTTTGATAGATATTTGTTGTAGTCGTTTGTTGTTCAATTTTAACAGAACAGATAGCCCAACCGATAGCAAACATGTAGTACACTGCAGGAAAGTTCTCATAATTGCGTACCATACTGTATACTAGCGTGGGGAGTAGTGTTCAGTACACAGTGTATACTGGGCCAGTATGCAGTATGGAGTACACTAGTATGCCATTTCAGACACAGCCAGTGTCTAACAACGTAGAGGAGCTTTCTCCGTCAGCAGTTCACTCTTCTCATGCCCAGTGTGCTGGCCCTGCTGGCACTGGGTGGCAGTCAGTCTACCTCTCCCTGATCCAGGCTGCTCACTGTCCCTCAGCAGTGAGAGCCAAGCCCGGTTCTAGGCGATCGATCAGAACATGTTACGTCTCTTTACGATACCGTCCACCGGGTAGAGGGACAGAAAAACGACACGGCTGATTTGTTTGACACCTGAGAGAGGACGCGTGAGTCCAGCTCCACTCACCTTCACCAAGGTTATTCAGGGGATTGTGGGTAATACCAAGGTTACGCAGGGGATTATGGACATTCCAAATGAGGGCAGGAAAAAAAAAACAATAATGAATTTTAAATAATTCATGTTTATAACACAAAGCCTGGCTCCTGAAATATGCGGCAGGTCACGACCAGGTGAAAGGTCACAGGAAACAAGGACAAACTTCCTCTGCTTCTTCTTCTTCACGTGACCTTGTCTGTCACATGACTCAGAACAGTCACATGGCCTTGCCTGACACATGAATAGTTTGAGTCCCTGCTTTGGCTCGTCAGCATGGAGGACAGGTTCAGGTTGATGAGACCTTGTGACTGAACAGGAATGACATGTATGAAAACGTACAGATAGAGCATGTGTGTAATGAGTATCCGTGTTCTGTACAGTCACAGTATGTAATGCCTTCTGCTGAGTCTCATCTGCCCAGTCACGTTCAGGGCTCCACTCTGCTGCGTGAACGCGTCCTGAGTCTTTTCTTTAGCTGTGGAATTTTTTTTTGTATCATCAAATCATTTAGAGTTTGAAATTTTGTGTCTTAAAATAACCTGGAGATATTATGAACAAAACAACGTAATATGTGTGTGTTTGGATTTGAAGTTATGTTTACAGATGTGCTGATACCTATGTGTTAAACTAACATGTCTGTGTGTGTGTGTGTGTGTGTCTGTTTGGCCACACCCCTAAGGAGGATGGTTCAGAGTCTGACTCCATCGCAGCCACACCCAGCAGCACAGGGAGCAAATCGAACACACCCACCTCATCCGTTCCCTCGGCGACCGTTACCCCTCTCAACGAGGTGATGGCTCCGTCAGGGGAGTATGACATGTACCGCGGCCGCGGCCGCGGCCGCAAGAATGGCAAACGCAACAGCAGGAACATGGAGGTGCAGGTTTCCCAGGAAACCAGGAACGTCAGCATAGGTGAGTGACAGAGGGGGAGAAGAGGAAGAAGTGTGTGTGTGTGTGTGTGTGTGTGTGTGCAGGGATGGGTAATGAGGAGTGTGATAAAGTTGAATATTGGTTTACCAGGTGGTGTATACAAAAGTGTAATATCTTAGTCATTAAGACTGTATAAATCCTGTACTTTGTGATGAGTGTTTATTGCATAGAAATGTAATGATGTGTGTGTGTGTGTGTGTGTGTGTGTGTGTCTTAAGGTATGGGTAGCAGTGATGAGTGGTCTGAGTTTCAGGAGATCATTGACTCAACTCCAGAACTGGATATGTGTATGGACCCTCGCATTTACGGAGGAGGAAACAGGTACACACACACACACATATACACACACACACATGCATATGCACTCATACACACACACAGACACACACACAAACACACACACACACGCATACGCACTTGCATGCACACACACACACACACACACACATACGTGCGCACACACAAACACACACACGCTCTATGGATAATGTTTAGCAATGGCTGTTAACATAATAAACTAAGACTGATCAGATCCTACTCAGGATTACATGCTACACATTTTCTAAGACTTCAGAACTTAATGGTACACTCTCTCTCTCTTTTTCTCTCACTCTCTCTGTCCCCTTGTCCCCTGTAGTCCGTCTCAGGGCATAGTAAACGAGGCATTTGGCATAAACACAGACTCTCTCTACCACGAGATCAAAGATGCCAAATCGGACATCATCGGTGACGTGGATGCAGGGGCGGAGCTCCTCGGTAAGCCTGCTCAGGGTTTGTTTGTTTGTTTGTTTGTTTGTTTGTTTTTAATTGGTTCTCACCTTCCACCAGCTCACCCACATAAATGCAGCTCTGATATTGACCTCAGATCACAACTGCATTCATGTTTGTGGTTTTATTATTTCGGTCATTATTTATACGGTTTTTAGCGCTATGGCTCAAGCATATGCAGTCTGCAGGTGTGCTTTGTGGCTCTGACCTTTCAACTTTGACCTGCATGATATCTGTCGGAATGACCAAACGCTCACTGGTACAAATGCACGTCAATCCTTCACTGCAAAACCTTCTGGGAAAAAAACAAAACAAGGTTGTTCAATAGCTGTAATTTTCTGCTTATGGCAAAAGAATGAGAGACAGAAGATTAATCCTGTTTATTTTAAGTGTACAATGCGGTGAAGGAAGTTTTTTGTCTTTTACAGAATTGATTTAATTACTTATTCATGCAACCAGGGGCTTTGTTTTGATCACTTTTCTTTCACTATGAAGGTGGAGCTTCTATTGATTTGTTTATCTTAGTGTGAAGGTGGAGCTTTGATTTGATTGGGCGTCTCAATCACTGACCCTTGACCCCTCTCTGTGCTTCCTTCCTGTGTGTGCTTCTCGTGGCCCTGCCCCTAGGGGAATTCTCAGGTGTGTATCTGCTCATTGATTGATTGGTTGGTATTTTTCTTTTTTCATATTGTTTTTACATCGTTATGTTTATTTAATCCCACACTATGTCGCACAAAACCAACTTCTGATCCGAGTTTGATTCAGCAGAGTTTACTTAAAGTCAGATCAAAACATCCAGAGAACTCACCAATCAAAACCTTGTGTAACCGACCCGAGTGTTGCTATGGTAACCCCCAGATGTAGAGAGCTGTATAGTGGTAGACGAGTATCAGTGTAATTGGCCTGGACATGACTACCTCTAGGTTTAGTCTTGGCATAGGCGTAGTCTTAGTCTTAATGCCTAATCTGTGCATTGGCTGTAGCAGTGCATTCCCTCTGCTTGGTGTGAATGTGTGTGTGTGTAAGGGAGAGTGTGTTAGACAG
Organism: Chanos chanos; assembly: GCF_902362185.1. NCBI lineage: Eukaryota > Metazoa > Chordata > Actinopteri > Gonorynchiformes > Chanidae > Chanos > Chanos chanos. Next base: position 15,554,959 of record NC_044510.1, read on the forward strand.
TTGTCTCTTTCTACCAAAGCTTTAGTGTCTAACAGGTACTTATTACTTTACTCTCTCTCTCTCTCTCTCTCTCTCTCCTTCTTCTTCTGTCACGTTCCCTCACTTTATCATCATTTTCTACTCTCACTCCTTCTCTTCTTCTTCTCTCATATAATTTACCTGTCCTTCAACTTATTTCTCTCTCTTTCCCTTTGTTTCTTTCTTTCTTTCTCTTAGTGCGGGATGATTTCTTTGGTAAGGCCCCGGCCTTCTGTATCCTTCACGTTGTGTCTGTCTGTAACTCCCCATACTGACCCCTCCTTGTGATGCCATTTCCTCCTGTGGTTGTGCTGTGATGTCACTTCCTCCCTTCGCCAGGGGCTGTTCTGTGCTCTGAATGGCTGGCTTTAAGCTATTTCTCATTTTGTTCAAATGATTTTTTTGTTGTTGTTGTTTGTTGAAGTGTACTTGTTATTGATGTGAACAGAACAAGTGTTTGTTTTAGTTCATTTTATGATTGTGTTCTTGTCGCAGTGACCCATTTGAGACTTGAGTCTCATAGACTGTCCATTCGCGTAGTATTCATAGGTTTTGATGAGTAAGAAAGAACGAAAATCACACGCTGTGCTTGTGTATTAATGCAAACTCTGTGTGCGTCTCAGGAATGGGGAAAGAAGTGGAGAATCTGCTGACAGAAAATAAACAGCTACTGGAGACCAAGTAAGAAACAGAAAGAGAGAGAGACAGATACTGTGTATGTGTATGTGAGGGAGAGAGAGTATACTGACTGAGTTTATGGTTACACTTACTGTTTATCTGCTGTTATGGGACTTTGCCTTGAGTCACTGGCGTCTTTGTCAGCAGTCAAACATACAATCTCAACATCAACAAGAATCCCAACACGCAGAAAATATTAACAAACACGACAAGCTACAGCAGGCAGGGTCTCCCGGGCTATTTACCATATTTACATCTTATAAAACACATTCTGAGTCATTTCTCACTTCCGAGAGGGTGCCGGGCAGATGTTGCTGCTAGGTATTAGGTTTATGGTGTTGGGGGGGGGGTGTGTGTGCAGGGAGGAGGGTGAGTTTTTGAGTGTTTATGTGTGCAAGTGTTTACTGTCTGTAATCTGTGCCCTGCAGGAACGCTCTAAACATCGTGAAGAACGACCTCATCGCCAAAGTGGACGAGCTGTCCGGAGAACAGGAAGTGCTCAGAGAGGAGCTGGAGGCTGTGAAACAGTCCAAGAGCAAAGTGGACAGCAGAGTCAAAGAGCTGGAGGAGGAGCTTAAGAGGTGAGGGGCGTGTCCAAAAGAGAGGGGAGGGGCCTGTGTAAAACACATTTGACCTGACTTGCTTTTAACACGGCACACAGAGAGCTGTGTTATTTACTGGACGTTAGCAGGAGCTTGGTTTCTCGATGGATAAAGTTTCACATTTATCATGTGCAACCTCTTAAGACTGTAAACTATTTTCAGACATGGCAACACACTGTCAGCTTTATATGAAAACGACAGTTTTCTGCATTGACTGTGACCACTGTGAAAAAATGTGTTACACTCAAATCAGCAGATAATAGAGGTTGTGTTTTCAAAATGCAGTCAAAAAAGTGAGAGCCCAAATCATAAAGAAGGGGGAAACGGATTGAGTGTGTGAAAGGGTATGGAGCGTTTTAAAATGAGGTGAGTTCTATTGAGTTGTCTCGTCTGTGTGTGTGTGAATCTGTAGGCTCAGAGCTGAAGCGTTGGGGGCATCTCAAGACTCGAAAGACGACGGTGGGGAGGACGTGAGTGTTCACCTTCTCTTTTTGACTAACACACGTCACCAGAAAAAGACACACACGCCAATCCAAAAACATCTCCCACTCACAACTCCAGCCTCTTTCTCTTAGAGATGACTGCATAGGTTCACACATCATGACAGAAACATCCTTTAGCCAATCGGCAAACAGCAGCAGGTTATGACTATTACCATACATCCAAGGTCGTATCTATCAGACTTGTCAGAATAGGTGTGCTGATCTGGGGTCAGTTAATGTATTTCATAATTGTACTAGGTAGAATTAGGTGGGCTAAAGGGGAACTGTTCCTAGATCTGGGGACCTGGCCTTGAGAGAAAGTGTTTGGAGATTCTGGCTCTGGATTGGACCCTAATATTACTAGACGTCTCCAGATATTCCAAATGCTCTTTGGCCCTTGTGTTCTAGCCCAGTTCCCTTAATTACACTTGTCACTCATTTAATTTGATCATTTAATTCCCATTAGCTTAAGCATATTCTTAGTATCATCTTTGTGACTACACTGTCTGTACTCTAACTGTCAGCTTGGCTCCAGCACTAAAGTACTAACTTGCCCTGCCCCTCTGGTTTGTTTTGCTCTATGTTGTCCTGTCCCCTCTGGTTTGTTTTGCTCTATGTTGTCCTGTCCCCTCTGGTTTGTTTTGCTCTTTGTTGTCCTGTCCCCTCTGGTTTGTTTTGCTTTCTGTCTCTCGTGCTCCTCTGGTCTGTGTTCCTTTTGCTGTGTTCTTCTCCCGGGCTTTGTTTGTGGCAACTGTGCACGGGCTGGTCTGCAGTATTCGTCCCCGCTGCAGGACGACGTGGCCATGACTCAGAGGAGGAGGTTCACGCGGGTGGAGATGGCCCGTGTCCTTATGGAGAGGAACCAGTACAAAGAGAGGCTGATGGAGCTGCAAGAGGCTGTGCGCTGGACAGAGATGATCAGGTTGAAGAACACAAAGACAGGCACACATATTCACACACTTCAAACCCGCACACGCACACTTAAACCTACCCACATACACCTCCCTATCACACACATAATCCGTTCATCATCCCATTCTGGTCCCTTTCTTTTTTTCAACACCCCTTTCTCTCTCTCTCTCTCTTTCTCTCTCAGGGCATCGAGAGAGAATCCTCAGATCCAGGAGAAAAAGAAGTCCACGATCTGGCAATTGTGAGTGTTGTGTACTGGTGTGTTTGTGAGTGAGTCTGTGAGTTTTGAGTATGTCTGTCTGTGAGTGTGTTTGTCTGTGAGCGTGTTTTTGAAATTGAGTGCCTTTCCTCACCTGTTGGAGAGTGTGTGTGTGTGTGTGTGTGCTTGTCTGTAAGGTGTTAGCATTTGTATGCGTTGGTGTGTTTGAGAGTGTTTTTCGGTACATTACGAGTGTTTGTGTGGATTTGTTCGTTTATAAGTGTGTTTCTGTTAGCTGTGTTTGTCTCCTCTGGTGATTTGATTCATATAGAAAACTTTCTCTCCTTTGCTCTTTTTTCCCTCTCTCTTCCAGCTTTGCACGTTTGTTCAGTTCATCAACAAGCCCTCCTCCAGTGAAACGTCCCTATACCAGCGTTAACATCCACTACAAGAGCCCGTCACCAGCCGGTTTCAACCAGAAACGCTCGCATACCATGTGTCAGATCTCCACCTCAAACCGGACCCTGGAGTTCTTCCCCGACGAGTGAGAGCACAGAAAAGTGCACACTCATTCATAAACACAGTGATACATGCATAAACACACACACACACACAAATGGATGGATGCAGAATCTCTCACATACAGCTATACACACTTAACTGACTGTATTTGAGTTTCTGTGCATGCCAGTGGACTTGTTCAGTCATTTAGGTGCCTGTACACGCGAATCAAACTGTTGTCCATAAGAGTACATCCATATAACTTTTCCTCTTTATCTCTCTCATTCACTTGCTCTCTCTTTCTCATTTTTCTTCATTTCTCTTTTACTCTCTTTCTTCATTTCGTCTCTTTTCTACATTCTCTCTTATCCTCTTATTCCTCCCTTGTTTCTTTCTCTTTCTGCCTCCTTCTTTCTTTTTCCCTTTCTCTGTATCTCTTTTACCTTAATGTAATTGTTCAGTTATAGGAATTAGAAACAGTATCAAAGTTACAGGTGCTGTCGATGCGGTTAATGGGCAGTAGTCATGGTAACAAGTCAAAAGTCATGGTTGCAGGAGACACAGGTGCAGTTGTAGTCACAGTTACAAAGAGGGTAGTCAAGGTCTCAAAGACATTGTCCCCATTCTGGGGTAGTTGTCATGGTTACAGCTGTTTGCTTCTCCCCATCTGGTCTAGCTTAGCCTCACTGCTATGCTTTGCTAGCTGAACTCACAGAGCACTTTTCAGCTGCCTGCTCCCACATAATCACACACACACACCCGTCCCACATAATCACACACACACACACCCATCCCACACACACAGACACATGAACCCCCAAAATGGTTATCGTAGTAAAAAAAAAGATTATTCCAGAGATGAGATGAAATGAATGACACTTACCGTTCGTCTCAGCATGCATGCGCTAACTGCTAAGGTGGTTTGGCAGCTTCTTTTTGCTCTGTATTTACAGTGTGTGTGCGTGTGCGTGTGTGCAAGTACCTGCGTCATGTACACATTTCTACAATGACCGTGTGTATGTGTGTGTGTGTGCTGCACTGACTGTGTCTGCTCTTTAACTGTGTGCACCTACATTTACCGAACGTGCGTCTGTGTTAGCTACATGCCCGTCTCTCTCTCTCTCTCTCTCTCTCTGTCTCTCTCTCTCTCTCTGTTACTTAATGTGCTTTTTGTTGCTTTTCGGGCCGCGGCTGGCTGCTCTCTCTCACGCTCTTTTTTGCTGATGCCTCCCCCCTTCTCTCTCTCCGTCCGTAGACTCCCCAGTAACGGTGTTGCGTCTCTCCTCAGCGACTCGGCGCTGAGCGCCCGCAGGGAGCAGCGTCGGGAGCAGTACCGACAGGTCCGTGAGCACATGCGCCGGGACGACGGCCTCATGCAGGCCTGCGGCTGGAGTGTCCCGCCCCGACACAAACAGGTACCGCTTCATCTGGCCACACCCACAACTAGCCCCGCCCACTGCCCCACCAGTGGCCTTTACTTTTCCCCTCTCAACGCTGCTCTGCAAGTAGGGACCCGCTTAGCTGTTTCATTACGCCTTCCGAAAATGGCTGCCCACCCTGTCACTACCTCCACCCTCCTGTTTTTGGGCCATCTCTGAGTGTATGTGAGGTACAATGGTTGACAACACATTTTGGGTAGTGTGGTCTAGTAAGAGCTTGGCTTGTCAGTCATTGATTGTAGTTTTACCTTGCGAAAGAGGAGTGGCTTTAAAGATTTTGGAGACTGTGATTGGCTGCTGACGGAGATGGAGGAAGATTTAGCCACTGCTGTTTTTCACGTTCCGGAGGCGAGTCAGAGTAACTGTGTCGAAGTTCCCTTTCGTAAAACTGGGTTCTTTTCCTGTTCTGTAGCCTCGGGCGCAAGGCACAAGCAGGTGGTAGAGACTTAATAAAGCTACATTCCTCTGCAACTAATTTTCACCCTTTTTGCCTCAGGTCCTCCAGGCACTGTAAAAAGCTAATATTGAGCTGTGTGGTATTTGACTGTTTTCGAAAGAGGACCATTTATAAAGGTTACATGTTGCTCGGCAACTGCAGTGGTCACTGTTGACGTTGCTCTACCATCAGTGACCACGATCATGGAATTGCCATGGCAATGTAACGTCAGTCACAGAGGTTTCATGTGACAGCGCTGCTTGGAACAGCCTTCGATCCGTCGTTATGGTGACGTTAGCGGAGCAGGCTTTAGCACGTTTGTGTGAGTTTGTCAGGGTGGGTTGCCGTGGTGTGTGTCAGGGTTGCCGTGGTGACGGCCTGTCGCCGTGGCTCTAACTGTCATCTCCCACAGACGGGACTCCAGACAGACGGCCCTCAGGATCCGGCGTTGAAGAGGACGCAGGCAAGTTTGACCAGCCGAGAGGATCAGCATGCTCCTCTCACCCCCCCCTTGCCCCGCCCCCACCCCCCCAAAAACCCTCGCCTCTAACCTACAGGCTGCCAGTCATAACAGAGACCCCTAACCAAAACTGATTACAATTCAAATTTCTAACCACAGAATGTTTTCACAGTGCATAACTAAACTGACCTTAAATAAAATGTCTCCCCAAATAGTTTCGCTCGTAACTAAGGGCCCACACATAGCCACGTCTCAGACATTTCCGTAGGCTGGTTACTGCATGTCAGGGAGGATACACGGAGACATAAACGTAAACATAAAGAATCCTTGGTTTCAGTAAGGCATTATGTTTTTGGCTATGGAAATAGAGAACAGCTGTTTCTTATTTAAATAATTGATTCAAAGTCTCCAGTATTGGAGACTGACTGGAGACAAAGAGCTTAGTGTGACTATTTTCTGTTTCTTGGTTGAGGAGCAGCACAGAAACCTCTTGACCTTCAACTCACCCCCTCCCCCCAAAGTAAATATGTTTTAATAAGACAGTTACAGAGACTGTAATCAGAGAAATACCCAATCAGTCTCAGTGCCCAGTCCCAAATACACAGGCATATAGAGAAATATTTCTCCTCTTTATGCTGCGAAAGAAGACCAGTTATTCCTAATATGTTTGGACAGTCGTGACCCCTGACCCGCCCCCAGTCACACAGGCAGGATCATCACTGGCTGTTCTCTCTGTCACTCAGAAGCCAGGCTGTCCACCCCTGTGTAGATTAACTCCTTGGCATTGCGCATGTGTGAATCTTTCACCCCCTTAACTCCCTTTGCCTTTTTAACCTGCTTTTTGAAACCCCTTCTTCCTTTGGCCATTCCTACCCCCCCACCCCCCTTTTAACACGCGTGTCTGTCCAAATCTGCCCACAGGGCTGCCAACAGAACAAGGCCTGAAAAGGGACTCGGAGATTGGTCTCCAGTGTTTAGGTTTTGGAGTGGTGTTTGTTAATTGGATAATTTTTGATTGTACCTGCCCCCTTTTCCATCTGACAGGCCAATGAGAAGGAGGATAATCGTGTGAAGAACGTCCCTGTGCCTGTCTACTGTCGCCCCCTAGTGGAGAAAGACCCCAACAGGAAGGTAATTGAAAAATCTGTGTACACACACACACACAGGCACACACATACACAAGCAGGCTTTCACACACGCCTTCTGGTTTGTGTAGCTGTGGTGTGCAGCAGGGGTCGACCTAACCGGCTGGAGAACAACCAATCAGGATGGAGCGAGTATGAAGCCACCGCCAAGTGGTTCTGATCCCCTGACAGCAGAGGAGGAGGCAGGAGAGAACAAGAGTGAGCACAGCTCACCAGAGAAGAAGAAGGTACACAACAGCAACACACAATAAAAACAAAACAAGGAAACACTTTTCTCTCTCTCTCTCATAACATACACACGCATACATACACAAATATGTATGTATATGTGTATTACATGATCTTTCTCCTTCTCTCTCTCACTCCCATAATGTACACACACATACATACACAAATATGTATGTACATATGTGCATACACAATCCCTCTCCCTCCCCCTCTCTCTCTCTCTCGCTCTCTCTCTCTCTCTCCCTCTCTCTAAGCCTAAGGAGCTGCATGAGTCAGACTCGATGAGCAGCCGGGTGTGGATCCTGACCAGTACTCACGCCGGCAGTAAGGTGGTGATTATCGATGCCAACCAGCCTGGCTCCCTGGTTGACCAGTTTAACGTGTGTAATGCTCACGTGCTCTGCATCTCCAGCGTCCCAGGTATGTAAACATGTGTTTCCCCTAACGTCCCATAAACACACCACACACATATACTGCTCAACACCCCGTAAACATGTACACGTACCCCAGAACACCCTGTAAAGACATACATATACTGCTCAACACCCCATGATTATGTCTGTACACCCCTTAACACACTGTAAACACATACATATGCCACTCAACACCCCATGGTTATGTCTGTACACCCCTTAACACACTGTAAACACATACATATGCCACTTAACACATCGTGATTATGTCTGTATACCCCTTAACACACTGTAAATACATACATATGCCACTCAACACCCCATGATTATGTCTGTACACCCCTTAACACACTGTAAACACATACATATGCCACTTAACACATCGTGATTATGTCTGTATACCCCTTAACACACTGTAAATACATACATATGCCACTCAACACCCCATGATTATGTCTGTACACCCCTTAACACACTGTAAACACATACATATGCCACTCAACACCCCATGATTATGTCTGTATACCCCTTAACACACTGTAAATACATACATTTGCCACTCAACACCCCATGGTTATGTCTGTACACCCCTTAACAGACTCTCCAGGCATTCTGACTCTTTTTTCATACACATGTTTTATGGGGCATCCTTGCTTTCATAAAAACATACTTGGCCTTGTGTAGTCAAAACTAGAGCTCCTTCAGTCTGTTTCCTGGGGTCCAGGGTCCCACTGCTTTTCTTATCAGCCATATAGTGCAGCTGGTTTCTGATTGGCTGAAGAGTGCACATGTCTGCTTCCCAAGTAAAACTGAACCACTCATTATGAGAATATAGCCAAAAGCCAGCAGAATTCTGGACCTCCAATACTGGATTTAAGGATCTGTGTACCCATGTTTAGGACATAGTGGAGCATAGCTAAAGGCTATTGATGCTAACTCTGATTTATGCCAGATCCAGTTTCAATTAAGTTCTCATTCTGGCTCTAATTTTAGGTCAAGCACTAAGTAAGTTCTGAGAACTGACCTTGTGAGAGTGTTTGTTTTTGTGTGTGTTTGTGTTTGTGGGTTGGGGGGAGGTAGCAGCCAGTGAGAGTGACTACCCTGCGGGTGAGATCTTCCTGGAACAGCAGGGGGAGGGTGGCAGTTCGGAGGACACTGGCGGCGTGGAGGGGATGTTGGCAGGCATCACTTTAGTGGGCTGTGCCACCAACTGCAGCGTGGTACGCAGCAACTGCTCCTCGCGCACAGACACCCCTGTGCTGGACAAAGGACAAGGTGAGTTAGGCAGGATTTGCATGTGTTGGAGTGTGTGTGTGTGTATTGTGTGTATGTCTGTGTGTGTACAGTGCCTGTACTTCCAGTTAAGCTATTTATTTAGGTTCATTCAGTACATTCATACATCACCAAAAAGATGTCAGTCCACATGCACTGAGTGTATAATGCTCTGTGTATTTGCGTATGTGTGTGTGTGTATTTGCGTGTGTGTGTATTTGCGTATGTGTGTGTGTGTGTGTATTTGTGTATGTGTGTGTGTGTGTGTATTTGCGTATGTGTGTGTGTGTGTATTTGTGTATGTGTGTGTGTATTTGCGTGTGTGTGTGTGTGTGTGTGTGTGTGTGTTTGTGTATGTGTGTGTGTGTGTGTGTGTGTATTTGCGTATGTGTGTGTGTGTATGTGTGTGTGTGTGTATGTGTGTGTGTGTGTGTGTCCATGTGTGTATTTGCTTATGTGTGTGTGTATTTGCGTATGTGTGTGTGTGTGTGTATTTGCGTGTGTGTGTGTGTGTGTGTGTGCGTGTATTGTAGCCCCAACAGCTCCAGTGCTCAGCAGTCACAGACTGGCTGTCTCTCAGTCCGCCGAAGAGGCAACAGAAGCCACTGAGGTGTCCGAGGAGGCGGGGCCTACTGAGGAGGGACAAAGCTCCGCCCCTCCAGGACCCTTCACAGAACACGTTTTTACTGACAACACAAGCAGGTACCTTGCACATGCTTATACATACATGGATATTGGGAGAACACCATCATCATGGATTCAGTGGGGGTTAAAGCTGACTTAAGTGGGTCCTCTGGTCATCTGATATAGCCTCAGATATACTCCTGTGTATATGTTTTCCTCACATCTCTGTCTGACACTGGTTCATTCACATTCAGTTTCATTGATCAAATTCTGACTTGACCAATCATCTTTCATCTGAGTCATCACGGGCAGGTACAGTGGTCCTCGCTGTGAGTGGTTGGTTAGAATAGGTGAGAGGTCATTGTGGATACTGCAATATTAAGATAGAGACATACATGGAACAGTGTTTTACAGTGTAGTAATGTGCATTATACTCTATGTGTAATACACATATACACACACTGGATAAGACTGTGGTCATAGCTCTTGTGATGTGTACATAGTGCAGTGTCGTGTGGGTAGAATAGAGCGATACAGTATGACAGAGGACAGTGCAGTAGGTGGGAGATTGTGTAACAGTGTAGTAGTAGTACAATGCAGTTTGATGGAAGACAGTGCAGTGTGCTTTAGCACTGTGTAGTATGATGAGAGATAGTGCCATATGGTACAGTGCGGTACATTGCAGTACAGTGTAATACAATACAGGACTGCGTAGTACAGTGCAGTATAGTTTACTGTAGTGTAGTACCATGTAAAACAGACCTGTAATGTAGTACAGTAGAGGACAGAGTCTAGTCCTGTGTGATACAGGGTAGTACAGTGTTGTGTAATCTGTTATAGTGCTCTGTAGTGATTTTGTGTACTGTGGGTCTAGTTATATGTTTATATTAATCTGGCCTAGTGAGGGAGGTGCACCAAAGGAGGAGGTGACCTCTGCCCCCCCAGACCCAGAGGAGGGGGGAGAGGACCGAGCAGGAACCAGCGCTGCCCCCACCATGTGGCTCGGAGCACAGAATGGCTGGTGGGTACCATGGACACACACACACACACACAGAGTGTTTCTCTCTTTCACACACACACACACGCACACAGAGTGTTTCTCTCTTTCACAGAAACATACACATTAAAAACACTCAATAAAGAAGGTCTTCTCTGTGTCCACAGGTTGTATGTGCACTCTGCTGTTGTTAACTGGAAGAAATGTCTTCACTCCATCAAACTCAAAGACTCTGTGCTCAGTCTAGTGTGAGTATACTCACAGAAACATGTGTGTGTGTGTGTGTGTATGTGTGTGTTTCGGAGGGAGGGCTTCTCAAACGAGTATTAAGTGTTTGTAAATTAAGTGATTTAATGGAAAGGACGGAAAAGGAAGGCGTGATGTGCAGCAGTATCTAGGGTGAAACAGTGTTTCATGCAATGTTGAAGTGCAGTGAATATTAACAGATTAAGAGTAGGTGGTCAGTGTGGGTAAGTGTGAAAGAGTCATGCTGTGGTATGCACATGTGTGTGAAAGCACTGCGAAAGATGAAGTATCACTGTTTCTGCATGCACTACACTTGTTAAATAAAGTGTGTGTGTGTGTGTGTGTGTGTGTGTTTCAGGCACGTTAAAGGAAGGGTGTTGGTGGCGTTAGCGGACGGTACTCTTGCCATCTTCCACAGAGCTGAAGGTTTGTGAGAATTCTCCACCTCTCGAAGCTGTATCTCACTAAATAACCTAAATTCATGACCAATGCCAAGCCACTGTGTGCACACAGACTTAACCTAGCTCTCTGACAGCCTGGTCCTCTGTGTTTGACTGACGTTTGTTTGTGCTCCTGGGCAGACGGGCAGTGGGACTTGTCTAACTATCACCTGATGGACCTGGGTCGGCCGCACCACTCCATACGCTGCATGGCGGTGGTCCACGATAAAGTCTGGTGTGGCTACAAGAACAAAGTCCACGTCATCCAGCCCAAAAGCATGCAAATCGAGGTGAGCTCACCTAACCCAGACTGACCTATCACATCACAGGGCATTCTCCCCTCTAACGACATTTCCATCACTCCTGCACTCTGGTGAGCTCACCTAACCCAGACTGACCTATCACATCACAGGGCATTCTCCCCTCTGACGACATCTCCGTCACTCCTGCGCCCTCCTGTTCCTCCTAATCCTCCATCTCTCCCTTCTTCCTAGAAATCGTTTGATGCTCACCCACGAAGGGAGAGCCAGGTCAGACAGTTGGCATGGATTGGCGACGGCGTCTGGGTATCGATCCGTCTGGACTCCACGCTGCGTCTGTACCACGCTCTCACACACCAGCACCTCCAGGACGTTGACATAGAGCCTTATGTTAGCAAGATGCTGGGTAAAGACCACCTCTCTCTCTCTCTTATTTTCCCATCCATTCTGTCACATGGGGACATGCCAGATCCTTACAGTGAAGATCCTTCAGACTAAACCCTCAGGCCTTGTTGTTCAGACTAAGTGTTGTCTTACGCATTGTCTTACATTGTCTTCCTAAATGAGTCCCATTCTCTGTTTGGACCAGTCGTAAGTCAAAGATGTGAGGTATCTGAATGACTGTACCCTGTCCCATTACTCTTACGTGATTCATGATGTCGCAGCACCAACCAATCATTACAGGAGTGTCTCACAGAGTCTTCCTGTTTATTAAGAGAACGAGGTCACAAGGCAAAGGAGTCGTGTAAGGGTATTGGAACAGGGCCCCGTCATTCAAAGGTTCCATATACTTATTCAGTTCAGGTCTGCTGCACAGACAAAAGAGACATGAAAGCCATTGTGTGGTGAGAAACGTCTGTGCAGTTTGCATCACTGAAGGCAGCTCTGCTCTGGTTATATGTGTGTAGAGTTTCACATATAAACCAGCAGTCAAAGATAGGACGCCCACTGATGGTAGAAGCAAACCGCATCAAGTCATATCCATGGCTCTAAATGCCTCATATAAGGTTCCGTTTGGGCACTGATTTAACATCACTCTCTGACGGCCTGGTTCTCCTGGTTTGATTGACAGGCACTGGAAAGCTTGGATTCTCTTTTGTCCGAATAACAGCTTTGCTGATTGGTGGAAATCGGCTGTGGGTGGGGACAGGGAATGGCGTCATCATCTCCATTCCACTAACAGAAAGTGAGTAGAACACATACATGTCATTCCCACACAGACAACAATTTTCCCAGAGCTGGTCTCCTAGTGCAAAATGTCCTGCAGTTGCAGAGAGTTAATCTCAAGAGTTACTTAAGGCCTGTACAGTTACCTGCAACCTGCAACGCCACCCTTTTCTAGTGCGCCTGCAATGGCAAATGTTGCTTTATTTTTATGTTTAAATTAAGCGTTCATATTATTCACACCAGCCTGTGTGATTCATGTATTGCTAATAAATCTGCTGTGGAGACAGGACAAATTGACAAAAATTGAATCAACGTACACAGTACACACATACACACACACTGTATCTCTGCTCTTCCTACTCATCTAAGGGTTATCTGTCCCCCTCTCCTGTCACCTTTGTCTCTCCTTATGGCCTTATATCCTTCCTCTGTGCTTTGTTCTTCCTCTACTCTGTCATGCTTCTGGCTTTTGTCTCATGATTGTCGCTCTCTTCTCCTCTTTCCTCTCCTCCCTTAAACTTGCTCCCGTAGCTGTTGTCCTTCATCGGGGACAGCTTCTTGGACTGAGGGGTAAGTTTCAGCCATTTCCCTCTGTCCCTCTCGGAGGATGATGTCACTTCCTACTCCTTCCTGCTCAGTTTTCAGTCCACTGGCCTTTTTTTTTTTTTTTCCTTTTTTGACGGTGCTTTTGTTTTTGTTGCTTTGGTTGTGTTCTTTCATGTTGTAGGTGAATTAAACTTGAGTTAGGTAGAGGAGGATCTTCTCTGCATGTTAGTGATTTAATAGTGTGATTATCTTTACGTGTTGCGAGTGTGTAACAGACTATTTACAAATACTTGAGTGCTAGCGCTTGCTATGCAAAAACATAAGCAAATTCTTACAGCAGTCATACTGTAATCTAAAATATATGCAAATATTTCTCAAACACAATGTGTTGTAGAGTAAAAAGCATAGCATTTTCAAAATTTCAAAACTAAATTTAAGTAAAACACAAGAACTCAAAAAACAAACTATAAAAGTAATGTAAAAATCCAGTTGAAAATGCACTCATATACTTTTTAAATGTAATGTGCTTAAGTATTTGTGCTTGGTATGGATTCCTGGTTACAGTAGTGTAATGTGAACTTTAGCGATGGTAATTTGAAAGTTGTATTGCATGCTGTGTGTTCACTGGGCTTGAGAAACAGTTTATTTTCACAGAATTTTCAAACTGTTCTCCATGATTCTATACTATTGTTTTGAGTGCAGCAACTGACCAATGCTGGTCGTCAAAGCAGTGATTGGCTAGTTGGCATAGTTGGTCTGAATTCATTGGTTTTATCTGGTCTCCTGGACTACCCTGATTGGTTGCTGGTTCTCATGATGTTGCTAACTAGATGCTGTCATCTATTTCCAGCGAATAAGGTGTCTCCTACATCGTCGGGAGGCATAATCCACGTATACGCTGATGATAGCTCGGAGAAGAACAATGGAAGCTTTATACCATACTGCTCTATGGCCCAAGCCCAACTCTGTTTCCACGGCCACCGAGACGCTGTCAAGTTTTTTGTGTCAGTGCCAGGTAACTGGCTATTTCTCCATCAGCTCCACTTTCACTGTTAGCCTTTGGTAGGTATTTTGTTTTATTCAATGAAAAACATCATCTTCCTGTGTCTTGTCAGGCAACGTGCTGGCCACCCTGAACGGCAGTGTGTTGGACAGCCCGTCAGAGTCTCAGGGGTCCTCAGCTCCGGCGGAGACAGAAGCACAGAGCGTTCAAAATGTGCTGGTACTGAGTGGAGGGGAGGGTTACATCGACTTCCGTATCGGTAAAGATCAAACACACACATGCACATGCACACACACACACTCTCTCTCTCTCCCTCCTCTTCTTTATCTCTCTCACATACAAACACATGTAACATTTGAGTTCATCTCTCTCTCTCTCTCTTTCTTTCAGGTGATGGAGAGGATGATGAGGCAGAGGAGGGTGAGGAAGGTGCCCCTCAGATGAAGCCAGCTCTGTCTAAAGCAGAGAGGAGTCATATCATTGTATGGCAGGTGTCTTATGTCCCAGAGTGACGCACCATCAGCCTGCCGCGCCCTCACCCCACCCTCCAAAAAAAACCACCTTGTAACTACCCCCTTCCAGCACCCTGTACGAACCCCTGAATACTGTAACTAAACCCCAAATTCTGTACCTAAGCTCGGAAACGTCCCGTGTAACTTTGTAAGGACCCTTTTCTGCCCCTGGCCCTGTATTTACCTTTGCCAAACTGTAACTACCCCTTTAACGCCATGTAACCATCCCTACCCTCACCCATCTGTTCCCTTATCATTCTCTCTCTACCTGCTCCTCTTACACTCAGAACTGTGCAATCCCCTCCCTTCCTTTCACCCTCCCGTACCTTAAACATGAATGACAAAGAATTTCAATTAACTGTAGATATAAATTCTGAGTATTATCAAATACCCATCTGCCCCTCCCCAGGACAACCATCCCCAAAAAAAGTATCTCAATAAGAAGCCCCTGTCCCCCCGTTCCCCCCCACTCCCACCCCCCTTTACTGTGGCATCTTTATCCATTCATGCTATGAGGTCCCCAAATCAAATCCAAGATCAGCTCACAGCTCATGGAGTTACCATGGAGACAGGCAGCTCATTGGACAGCGATTTGGATATTAGGCAGCTAATTTGTTGTTCATGGAGTGATGAAACAGAGACAGAGAGATGGAGGAAAGTCAATGAGGAGGTTAAGTATGTGCATAGTGAGAAGGTGAGAGTGAGACAGAGAAATGGAAAGTTGACCAGCAAGCCTTTCTAAATGAGGCTCAAAAAAAATGGATGGTTTGTGTGTTAGTCGTGTGTACTGGCAGTGTATCTGTTGGGAGCTGAGAATGTAGCCACGTTCAGACAGAAAAACAGAAAGACGGAGATGTAATGGAAACAGACAGATAGAGCAAAGACAAACACTGAAAGATCTGACATCAGCAAACATAACCAATCAGGTTATGTTTCATTTTGAGGGAGCTGTGAGCTGACTGGTTATTATCAGCTGATGGGCTTTGCCACAATGAAGGGTGACAAGTGATCTGAGACCTTTAAATGGTTGCCTGTTTGATTGACAGTTGTCACGGAAACGGATGTCCCTGCCCAGCTGCTCTGTATGTAACTCACTACTCTCTGTTCTCTTATGTGTGTGGTTAAATATTAAATATTAAACATATTTGTGCTCTGAGACAGTCTGATCTAATTTTCTCCATACATCAGACCATCACGCAGCTGGTCAAAGCTAGAATACGTGTCAAGCGATTCACGTGCATATTGATTTGTTGGTGAAAACGGTAAGAATGTGTGATAACCTCACGGAAACAGTCTGCTATACAGAACAAGAGTAACTCATTAGATTAACAGAACTGAGTCTAATAAGTCTATGAACTATAATGAATGACTGGGGCCCTGTCCCAGTTCTCTTCAGTGTACCCTTTCCTTGTGACCTCGCTCTCTTAATGAACAGGATAAATGTCAGTTTTGAGGAAGACTCCCGTTAGACATTTGTGTGATGTTTGTTTGGTGCTTCGACACACTCAGTCCTGTTACAATTGTAGTGACTTTTGTTGAAAAGGACACGAGGTGAAGGAGTCATGTGAGAGTATTGGGACGCGGACCAGTCACTCAGATTGATCACACACTTACCTAAACAAGGTTTGACACTGTCGACTGTCTTACTTTCAAAATTAGCTGGCCATATTCCCGTAGCTTCACATATTATTGGTGTGGCCCACATCCTCGCTGGTTGACCTATGTCTGTCAAATTGGCGTGAACACGTGTGGTACCTATGGCGACACAAGGATGCCTATTTTTTGAAGTGCTCTTCCTGATTGTACTGTGCTGGACCAGTCAGGCTTGACTACCGGAGCAGTAACACACCCAACCACTGGAGGATTTTAAAAATAACCCAAAATATGCAGTGAAAAAATAAATGATTGGTAAACCTATTTACAAAGAAATTAGAGCAAATAAATAAAAAGCCATACCAAAGAAACTATTTTTCTTCCTGTGTGCACCCTCTGAATTCTAAAGAATTTCTTACACATCCCAAAATACGCACACATACCATTCTACCAGCACAAACAGTTTAACAGCAACCGATTAATAAATATTGTACTAATTTTGAATAAATATTTTACGAAATCCCAGTGATTCGTTTCGGTCCACGGATGTCTTCACATAAGAAGAGATCTGACAACAACCTAAAGCAGTGTGTTGTCAGGCTTCTCTTACAGCAATAGGAGTCAAGACATAAAATTCAATTACCACTCAATATTAACCATTAATACAATACCGAAAAACACGTAGCATACATAGTACACGATCGTTTTACATCGGTTGAGACAAGCGACAGCGTCTACAAACCGTACGAAATTTAACGATGCTAACCCTAACCCCTCTGAATTAAATTTACAAAATAAGTGATGTGAGGACAACATAAAAGGTAAGGTACATGCTTAGACATTGCCAACACCTGTTAGCTAACAAATAAGCCTATCCTAAGGTTTAATTTAAAAAGTTAGTTTTTATTTCGTTAGCTTCATGCTAAATACAGGTGGCAATTTGGGGGAAATTACTGGTCTCCTGAGGTAAATGCTAAAGCCTCTAGCATCAACGGTCTAGCACAGCTTCACTCACCAAATTCCCCTTCTTCTCCAAAATGGGAAACAGATGTTTACTGAGGAGGGGAAACAAATTAGTATCCTTCAAAAAACTCGCCCACTATTGGGTTCCGTGTATTTTTCGTGCTTCTTTCGGTACCTGTCACTGTAGGTAACACCTCCTGTTTGGGGGATTTTTTTAATTCGCGCTAATAAAACTCAGACTAGCACGAGCTCAGAGTAGGTAGGGAGCGGGTGAGAAAACACGCTCTCCCATTGGCCACGAAGTTAGTTTTGTCATTCTCCCGACATAATACATCATGTGTGTTACATATGCAGTTCTTGACACTAACTTTACAGACTTCATTTGAAGACGTGATGCAGGATTAAAAAAACACTGTGGTCGCTCTGTGAGTCTTGGGTTGGTGTCTAACTGGGCATTACATGTTACAAATGCGAGCATTATGTCTATGAAATATATCTTTAAATTTGCAACTCACGAAGTGTGCAGCGAAAGGTTTCATTTGGAAAGACAAAGAGATACTTTGAACACTAGTTTGAAGCCACTAGTTTTTATTCTTTTCCTCAAAGACTGAGAAATAGTGTCAGATATTTCACCTCAGGTTTCTAGGCCCGCAGACAGGCCACATCCACAATGAGGTGACAAAATAAGCCCCGCCCATACAACGGAATAGCTTATTTTACAGAATTCAAGTTTTGTGAGAACACATTATTGCTTTGTTTTTTTTCTCTTGATTATGTACAATTCATGTCTGTGCAATACATTCAGTTGATTTTGGTAAATAAAACGGACACAAAATTGAAGAATAAATATGTCAGATACCCTTATACCCAATGACTGGGATGATGAAAATGCACCAAATGACATTAGCATTAGCTGGCTAGCAAAGCTTCCTTATACAATATATTGATAACCTCCTAACCTGCCTTTTAATGCAAGTTTGGACAGAGTATAAGCTGTTACGTCCTATAAAAATGAACATGTTGCCAAAGTTACATACAGCTGCATCACCTACTTAAGGCAGCAGAAGCTGTGTGTATAAGTGCGTGTGTGTGTATATGTATGTTGTGAGTTATTAGTAGCTGTATAAGTGTGTGTGTTTGTGTGTGTGTGTGTTTGTGTGTGTGTGTTTGCACGTGATGCTCAGGCGTAGATCCAATGCTCACTGCTCTCCTCCCAGCAGATCAGCTCGTGCTGCCGGAACCACAGTGAAATCTCCCTCTGGGCACTCTCCACGGAGTCACTGCCATGGATAACGTTCCTAAAACAATCAGATAACGTTCCTAAAACAGTCAGATAATGCTTTATCCCTTTATAATATACTTAAACCAAGACTCTCTACTACAGATAACAGTCCTAAAACTTTATGGTTATTGAACATGCACAGACACACATTATTTCTCTCTCTCTCGAGTATTCTCCCAAGATAACATGTCTAAAACATAAAACTGACAGTGTGACTTTAAACATACACTCACTCGTATGATCTACACGGGATAAGATCTCCATACCATCCCACTGACGTCAGGGCCTGACAAACACACACATATATAATGTTTATAGACAGACACACTAACCTTCCCACTTCCACACAGTAATCTCCTCGAATGGTCCCAGGAAGAGAGTCTGCCGGATTGGTCTCACCCATCATCTTTCTAGACGTCTTTACAACGTCAAGTCCCTGCCATACCTATGTGCGCGCGCGCGCACACACACACACACACACACGGTTAGACAAACAATAATACCAAAAAAAAAAAAAAACACTAAAAGTTTTTGACCTGCTGGCAGAACTGAGGACAGCAATGTGTGATGCACTGATCTATGTGTAACATGTCTTTTTTACCGTATCCCATACAATCATCAGCGTAATAATTTGTATGCAGGTGTGTGTGTGTGTGCAGGTTTTCCTATGATAGCAAGGAGGAAGGAGGATCCTCACAAGTACTTAAAGATGTCAGAAATTCTTTAGTTGTGAGATCAGTGCTGAGACCAAGTGTGAGACCAAGTTTATGTGCCTCTTTATAAATTATGTGATCTGCAAAACAAGAAGTGTTAAAGTGTCTGTTTTTGGTGACAATTAGGGTTCAGTGCTTGTTCTTTAATTTCGGTAAAATGTACAACAGGCCCTCGCTAGTAAGGTACTATAAACGCGTGGATTACCATAGCAACGATAGGTCCAGAGCTCATGTAATTGACAAGGCCTTTGTAAAAAGGTTTCTCCCTCAAATCCCAGTAGTGTTCCTTCAGCTGCTCCTCAGAGGCCTGATTGGAAAACAAGTTAAACAAACACTTTAAGGCACTGTTAACTTTATATGTGTGAAAGACAGGAAAAACTGACTAAAATAATACCAGAGTCAAATGTCATTATTTTCTAATATACATGGCGCCAGAGCTAAAATCCAAAACAAACATAAATATAAGTTTCTAAAACAAGCGTACAACCTATCTCCTAACACCGTCCAGAAACAAGGCCTAAATGTTCATTTTTTGCCGTGTGCGAGTTATTACTGACCTGCACGAGTTTGAGGCCCACCAGTTTGAAACCCTTGCGCTCGAACCGGCGGATAATTTCACCGACGAGTTTCCGCTGTACTCCATCCGGCTTCACAGCGATGAACGTGCGCTCATTCACGCCAGTCCATCCTGTAACACAGTGACCGGCCCTCTGTCACTGTCACGATACAATTCGCTGACAACATGAACTATTAACTTGTATACTGTTGAAAATCCCCAGGTAAAGATAAAAAATAAATATAAAATATTTTCGTCTCCAAACAACCTCGCGAATGGACATCTTCACAGACTCTTCGGAGCTGTGCATTCTATCCTTATAATAATCTAGTAATACCAAGATTATAAACCACTTAGCTAGTGTTGCATATAATCCGCCAAAGCTGCAACCAACTGATAGCTGTTTTATCGCGCATTTTTGTAGAAAATAAAGGAAAATATTGAAATATTATTCTCATACCACATTCATCAATCCGAGCGTATTTCGCTCCGAAGTTCTCGAGCTCGCTCTGGCCAGAAATTGACCTTTTCGAGCCCATGCCGAAAAAACAGTCGTCTCGCGCTGCTAAAGCACATCCACTGTGACCAATCACTGCAAGCGTGGCCGCAGCTAAATTTTTAAGAGCCAATCGGAGACGCAACGTGGCTGAGGCGCTATTAATAGAAACCAAGTGGCAGCCTTACCACCATCGCTCAGAACATGTAATAATCTAACATCATTTATTGGTACAGATGAAAATAAGACCATTCTACTATTCTGCAGTTAGGTGTCAGGAACCTTGCACAAACGGTAATAACAAACTTTTATTCTAAAACGTGTCGCTTTATATATCGATAATTACCAGTCTATAACTTAAGCTAGGCTACTGAAGAAGCAGAAACTCGTGAGCTATTTAATGCTGCTAGGTAAGGACAGGTAAACATGTCGTTCCACTGTAGAATCCCCAAGGGAAGCACAGCAGATGGTTGATCATTTCCAACCTGGTAAGACTGTCTTTTACATAAGACGTCTCTTCACGAAAACTAATACTTTGCGTTAACCACATGGGCCGGTGTCTTTAACCTGTAGGCGTTGCTATTCTGTGCATCAGAAGGCTAGCTAGTTTAGCTTAGAGCTAATGCATTTAATTAGCAAGTGTGCAAAGCCGCGTTCGTCGGAGAGGCAATGAATTTACGTCCAGGCTGATTTCTAACTTTCAGGAATGAAACACCAAGCTTAAATGATAAATGTCACTCACCTGTCTGGAAGATATTTGCAAATATCGTTAAGAAAAGACAAATCATCTTAACATCTCCAGGCGTCCCGTCAGTTCTCGTTCCGGAGGAGGGAGAGAGAGGGAGAAACTTTATCGTGCACGCCCGTCTGGAGGCGCTACCGGAATGCGCGTGCCCGCTCGTTTCCAAGTTTAATACTTTGGCCCATTTTTTAAACGGCCTGTGACTCCCCGTGTGGCGCAGTGGGGGTTTGAAGGTGATTTAACTATATCCCACACTGTGTCATGTATGTATTCGACAAACAAAGCCATCAGACAAAAATATGTATTTAGCACATTTTAATCATTAGTGTACAGCATCATAATATTTACCATTTCAATAAAACACACAGAATATAATACAGATACAAATGAAATGTTCTCCTTGCACAGGAGAATAAACAAACAAAACGGTCAAAGGGTTTGTGGTCCATAGTCCTTTTTTGAAGGTCAGTTTTCACCCCGGGCATCTCCTGACAGTGACCCCATCTATGACCTGACTTGCCCCTTGACCTCATCATCAGACGGGAGTTCCCTCTTGCTTCCGCTTCTCCTCTTGACTGCGGAAGTACTCTCTGCTCAGGAGCACGTCCCGTTGGAGAGGCAGGCTGGGTTCGGGCAAGCTGGCGGGGTCCACGGCCTTCTCTTTGGCCTGCTGGGCGAGGATCATGGCGCGCAGGAGGGGCGGGTAAGACGCGAAACGAGGCGCCGCTTCCGGAACCGGCTCAAAACGCGCGAATGCCTCCTCCTCGTGCTCCGGCACCAGCCGCCAGTCGTGGTACATCACCTTGTCCAGCTCGCGCTCCGTCTCTTCCTGTTTACCTGCGGAACACACAAACAAACACGTAAATGACGCGTCAGTATCACGTGGTCATGCAACATGGACAGGTGCATCGGGAAGTTTCTGATAAATGAATAAACTCACGCATAACTCATATTCTACAGGTAATTTGCTTTGTATGGGTCACGCTGCTCAAGACCGCCCACTGCCTGTAACTGAGACTCAGTGTAAATGCACTGTAATCTCAGGTTATAAATGTTAATGTCATTAGCGCCATAGAAACACAAATTACTATGTCACTCTCTGAACTGTCAGACTGTTCAGATATCTGACAATCTGCAGACGCCACTTGTGTAACACCTGTGTGTGTGTGTGTGTGTGTGTGTGTCTGTGGGCTCTTCTCTCAGACAGACGTTCACTCGCCGTAATGTCATGTGACGTGTAACGGAAAGGCCATGACACACACAGACGTGGCCGTCTGTTTCCCTTCAGGCCCCTGAATCTGCGGGTGGGACCACAGGCGGGTTCACGCTGTCTTGTGCCCGTTTATGCCCAGTCTGACTGGTGTGGCACACCTGTTCTCATGAATCTGTGCTGAGATCCACACTAAGTGTGTTACAGAACAGCTCATAGCTTACACTGATGTGTAACTACATAAGGATTCTTATACTCCTTCACTGTGTCCCCCTTTTAACCAGTGCTGATTACAACACAGACTGGATGGAGGAAAGGAAAATGGCACCAGCTCCATCCAGAATGCTCTCATCTACCATCTCATTGTGAACATCACTTCTAATGAAAGAAACAAAGTAGCACCAGGACGCTTCAGAAAATCAGGGTTTAGATCAGGGGTGGGCAAATCCAGTCCTGGAGGGCCATGTTCCTGCTGTTTTTCTTGTCAGCTAACTAAATACAATCTGTGATTGGCTGAAGAGCGTGCACACCTGTTTGCAAGGTGAAAATCAACAGGTAACTAAGAGGTGAAAACAAAAACCTGGCAGGTCACTGGCCCTCCAGGACCGGATTTGCCCACCCCTGGTTTAGATGATAGTTTTGTTTTTCCATAATGTAGAATTTTACACCGACTCCACTAAAGGCTGTTTCAGACCTACCAATATACTGTGATGACCAGACATCTACACTGACAGAGACGAGAAAATGCAGACACAGGATCAGGTAGCCATAACTCAAAGCTAAGAGAGAATCTACACCAGTCATAAGGACAAGGTTATTAAGGTTCACTACTCAAAGGAATCTCCACACTGTAACTTACCCTTGAATGTCAGAATGCCCCATGCTTTTCCATGGTCCATATTCTACAAGGGGACAGTGAAGAAGCGTCAGTGTATATGCGTGAAAACTCATATATATATATATAAGAATGAAATTGATACATACAAACACACACACATTCTCTCTCAGACACACACAGACACACTCACACAGAGAATTCACCTCTGCAGTGAAATCTACTTTCACTTTAGTGATCTTCCAATAACAGGGCTCTGTGTGTTCCTCGAGCCAAGATTTTCGCGTGAAGAGTCGGCCGATGCCAAACATACGCATGCTCGAGAGCAGCGTGAAGAGCCGCGTCTCTCTTTTCACGTCTTCCCAGGCCAAAACCGGCAGCCTCTTGCCTGTGAGCGGCCGCGTCATGGTTTCATAGTCCAACGCGTAACGCTGCGAGTCACGCGGCCGGTTCTTCAGTTCCCGGTATGCCCGGACCTTCCGCGCTATCTCGGCAATGAGCCGGAGTCGCTTTTTCTTCACCATAGCGCTAAGAGAACGAGAGAGAGAGGGAGAGAGTTAAGACGACTAAAAGGAAGACTTTATAATGTATTTAAAATCTTGCATAGCTTCTTGCGGGGCATTTTAAAAGCTGACTGACGGGGATAACTGGGATCAGTGAATATGCTGGAGAGACTAAAAACGAAATGACATGGTATCCTAGTATAGCACTGATGAAGGCTGTATAGTGGTATGCCTATCAGAAATGTTAACCGGACGCTGAGACAAGCAAAGCAGAGACAACGCAACAATTCAGCATCTGCCGAATTCAGACGAAGCTTTCATGAGCCGAACACTGGTGCTGGTTTGCAAGTCACACACGTATAACGTTTAACGGATTAATAAAAAATAAACTGACACAAAAATAATTATGATCGTGTTCTAGGATGAATTTGAAAGGTTCGTTACATTAAAGACTGCTTCCGAAACCGGTCCTGAGATTTTACGTTTCTGCTCGGACTTCAACCGGTGTGAGAGATAGCGCACCGCGCTACTACACCACAAATAACGTACACAGCAGGGCTATGAAATGCATCGTGTAAGGGCGACAGTTATCGTAAGAGAATAAACAAAATCCGTAAGGGTCACAAAACGAGCTTACACCGTTACTAGGTCCTTTACGCAAGGTTTCAACAGGAGGCGGCGTGCTGCACGTGCATATTACAAAACTCCCTAATACCCTCCGTACGAGATTGACTGTTCAATACAATGGAGAACTATACGTCAATAACCCTTAGGTCATATGTTATTATTAAAAACAGAGAAGAAGTGAAAATTATAGCTGTGATTCATGTAAGGAGCATATACACTGTACCTGCTTGTTTGACTTGACCTCCACGATACGTAACTTCCTGTGTGGTGGTCCAAATCTTAATGGCTCCGTGCAGTGCATAGGCTGTAGTAAGTAGTTCCTCTTAACACATAACCCTGCAATTTTCTATGTAGGTTCCCTAACAGAATGCCGCGAATGAACGAATGAATGAATGAATGAATGTGAAGAATTAGTACGCGACTTCTTTTAATGTAACTGAGAAATCCCCCGAAAATTCTCCACTATCAAAACGCATTGAATTGCACGCAGAAATTCATTTAATAGGAAGGTCAAACTTGAGGGTTATTATACTAAGAATCACGTTATGAAGACAGAACACAGAGAGCACAACTATTCTGCAAACTCGGATGTCTCCAGACTCCACGGAAATTAAATGGAGAATTTCTGGTCAGGAATGTTCTCATTTCTTGTCTGGGACGCTGGTCAGTGGTGGATTGTGAGAGAAAGCACGACAGTCCAAGTCTCAAAACACACACAACTAAATTTGGATCGTAAGTGGTTCGGATAAAAGCGATAAGCTACGGCGTGCGTATTCAGTCATATGTGCGGAGAGAGAATGTTATTATCAAACTGTGACAAAACAGCAGCCATCAATGCGCGTGATAAAGAAAAACAAATAACAACAACAACAATAACGATCCATTAAAGACAGCTTCAACATGAGAATACAGTTTTTTAAAGTCAATTTATTATGATTTATAAAACTGCCACCTACACCAGGCTTTTTTTTTTATTGTGCATATATCAAATGTTCACAATGTAATCATAGTTCAGTTGAAAGGCCATGCTTAACATACAGTATAACATATAGTTAGAGAGAGAGAGAGAGAGAGAGAAAGAGAGAAAGGATGCTGATACATACAGTATTATGTACAGAACACAGCATAGAAGATCTGTATATATTTCTATATATACATAGAAGCGAAAAGTGCTTTTAATGCATAACAAAAACAACAAGAAGATTTTTTTTTGTTTGTTTTGCCAGTGAGATATAAAATGTAAAGGACCCCTATAGAAGGTGTGTGAGATGGTTTGGGAGCACTGCCGCTCCAGAGTGGGGACACACACGCACTCAGGCCAAAACCAGGAGAGTGAAATGTGTGAACACTGCGAGAAGGGGACTAAACTCTCTTATTCAGACAGCTACGGACATGAAGATCACTGTAATCCTGATTCTACTGCAGTGGCAGGGAGGACACATGTGTAAATAAAAAGACTCGTACACCCACAGTGAGATAAGCACCGCCGCTTACTGGTTGGCCGCCGACGCTGTTCAAAACAGACTTTTCTCCGGACAGACAGTACGAGACCACACCCACATAATTGCAACTCATGGACTGATTGGCTATAGCGATATCATTGTGCAAATTAAAAACAATCATTTGATTAAGTGTTTTAAAGTGGTAGAATAGCATGAGATCTAAGGTTGGACAGAATCAGCTGTAACAGTTCTGAGGGATCTGGGGGAGGGGTGTAATGAGACAGACAGAGGAGCCAGCCAATAGGAGAGAGGGACATGACTGTAAAACATCACTGATTGGGCGTAAGCGGGTGGCATTTTTCTGTCCTTTAAGCGCAGACAGAGAGTCAGTAACACAGAGCAGACAGGATGAGGGCTCCTGCTGAAAAAGAGACAGACCTCTCTCTCTGTTGATCTCTTCTGTGTTTGAGAGAGAGAGAGAGTGAGAGAGACGGACAGGCTGGTTTTGCATCTTCTCATCAACGCAATACATGTTAGCTCATGTATTATATGTAACATAATTCAGAGAACACACACACACACACACACACACACACACACACACTCATGGATGGTCGCGCGCGCACACACACACACACACACACACACACACGCTGCAGAGAGATGTACACACAGGCCAACACTCAGAATTTAAGTCTCTTGCATCCAGTCATTGGTTTGTGCGTGTGAAAAAAGGTCTGGTACGTCAGCGTGTGTGTGTTTACAACCTAGAAAGACCCACGGAACACTTCACAAAACAGAACTGCAGAGTTTGTTCACTGGATAACAAAAATTGTTTTTTTTGTTTGTTTGTTTTTTTTTTTTTCATAAATACTGTCCAGTTTTTCTGTTTCACTGTACTAAGCTCATAAAGCATTATGACAGATCCTTAAGCATGAGTCTGGTCTCTATACAAGTGAATGAGGATTACAGCTGAGTTCACAGACGACAAAACAACTGGTAGCTCCATGACTCTAACTCAGTAATCCTGCTTTGTGAAAAGTGATCCCCACATTTGACTTCATACATTGCGCGAGTGTGT
The DNA here is from genome assembly GCF_902362185.1 of Chanos chanos. Taxonomy (NCBI): domain Eukaryota; kingdom Metazoa; phylum Chordata; class Actinopteri; order Gonorynchiformes; family Chanidae; genus Chanos; species Chanos chanos. Next base: position 15,581,582 of record NC_044510.1, read on the forward strand.
ACGTGTGTGTGTGTGCATGTGTGTGCATGTGTGTGTGTGTGTGTGTGTGCGTGTCTGTGTGTCTCAGGTCCAGCGGCAGCGTTTTCTCTGACAGGCTTCGGGGTCAGAGGAACAGCCTTCAGAATCGCTGCCTGAAGACGAGGGTCCAGGCGCCGTGTGTGTGTGTGAGTCTGTGTGTGAGTGCGCGTGGTCCAGGCTCAGCACCCAGCCCAGCTTTGAGTGGAGGAGGTGCCTGAGGCCCGGAGGGAGGGGCAGGACCCCGAGGGCGTCGGCTCCGGAGGGGAGGAGCTTGCGGAGGCGGGAACAGCAGAGGTACTGGAGGGAGGTGGGGGCGGAGACTGAGCGGATCACCTTCATGCTGCTCTTGGCGGCGGTGGAGCACGCCATGGGATACACACGCTTGTTTTTCAACTCGGTGGCGGCAACACCTGTATCAGACACACACACACACACACACACACACACACACATCAAATCTTAAATCAGCTATTACCCAAAAGTTTTAATAATCAGTCATATAATTCAGTTTAAATTCCCTTCAGACAGTGCTGAGATACAAGAAAAACCTAAACACACACACCCACCCACCCACACACACACACACACACACACACACACACACACACAGATGAACCAGCCCTCCATACTCCAGGTTGGTGTGTTTTAAAAGAGCGGGACCAAGAGGACCTCACCAATACACTTTCGGTTCTTGAAGAAGGTGAGTGTTCCGTGCCAGGTGTCTAAGTGAACGCCGATGATGGAACCTTGACCAAACCGCGATGAAAAACGCACCTTATCCCCTTTATGATGTAACAGACCTGAAACACACACACACACACACAGACACATTAGGTCCAGTGGCATGGATGAGGGGGCTTGTCTTAGGATACTGAAACACGGCACAGAGAAGCATGACAGCCAAAGCTGCTCTGATCCCAAACACAGTGAACGTGATCATTTCTGCAAGTCTATGGGGAATTCACAGACCTCAGGCTCTGCGTGCATGTTACTCCGTAAAAGGAAGGGGGGGGGGGGGGGGTGGGGGAGTCACCTGATTAAAGAAGCAACTCCACTGTGTAAGATTCCACACAGGCTGACTCTGAGGTCGAACACTGTCCAATAGGAGAGCAGCTAAAAACCCCAAACAACCCCTCCTGTTCAACAGTTTGGACATTCTGTTAAACTGTGAAAGCCTGTATAAAGTATCCTACCTCTATACCGGTCCCAGGTTTGTTTCTGAGTGTGTGTGTTTATTTATGTGCGTGTGTGTGTGTGTCTCTGTGTGTGTATCTGTCTGTGTTTACGCTTATGTGTATCTGTGTCTGTGTGTCTGAGTGTGTGTGTGTGTGTGTGTCTGTCTGTCTGAGTGTGTCTGTGGGTGTGTGTGTGTTTCTGTCTGTGTTTATATTTATGTGTGTGTGTGTGTGTGTGTGTGTATCTGTGTGTGTTTATATTTATGTGTGTGTGTATCTGTATGTGTGTTTGTCTGTCTGTGTGTATGTGTGTGTGTTTATTTATGTGTGTGTGTGTATCTGTGTGTGTTTATATTTATGTGTATCTGTGTGTGTGTGTGTCTGTGTGTGTTTATATTTATGTGTGTGTGTATATGTCTGTGTGTGTTTATATTTATGTGTATCTGTGTGTGTGTGTGTCTGTGTGTGTTTATATTTATGTGTGTGTGTATATGTCTGTGTGTGTTTATATTTATGTGTGTCTGTGTCTGTCTGAGTGTGTCTGTGTGTGTGTGTGCGTTTATATTTAATGTGTATCTGTGTGTGTGTGTGTGATATATTACCTGTATAAGACAGACCCCAGCTGTCCTCATCTTTCCCCAGCAGGCTGCAGAATGTGTGTCGATATTTGTCCAGATTCACATCAGATGTCCCAATACCAACCATCTATAACACACATACACACATCATCAGTAAAAAACACACACGCTATACACACCATCCATAACCCCCCAACCTCCCACACACACACACATTACACATCATCAGTAAAAAACATACACACTACACACACCATCCGTAACCCCCACACACACACACACACACACACGTTACACATCATCAGTAAAAAATGCACACGCTACACACACCAGCCACACACACATTACACATCATCAGTAAAAAACACATACGCTACACACACCAGCCACACACACACACACACATTACACATCATCAGTAAAAAACACACACGCTATACACACCATCCACACACACACACACACACACGTTACACATCATCAGTAAAACACACACACACTACACACACACACACATTACACATCATCAGTAAAAAAACACACACCCTACACACACCATCCACACACACACACTACATCAGACGTCCCAATACCAACCATCTATAACACACACGTTACACATCATCAGTAAAAAACACACACACACACTACACACACCATCCGTAACCCATACACACACACATTACACATCATCAGTAATAAACATCTATTACACACACACAGGTAATAAACAAATACCGTTAATTTCCAAATAGTGGCCGGGGCCTTTATTTACCCGAACTGAGGAAAGAATCCAGCCTTTATTAGAGACAGGCTATTATTTAATATGTTACTAGGATCTGCAAGATCGTAATGCAGACAAAACAGCGCAGACTGGTTAAAGTTTGTGTGCTATTGTGAAAGCGACAACGTGAGATCGATTAATTAGGCTGATGCGATATACACATCTGTATGTTGCATCAGTTTGTGTGCAGTGCACGCAGACCGCACAAAAACAGAAGTTTCATGAGCATTCAAACAGCAGAATTTTCGTAGATCATTTTAATGTACCAGTATTACCAGGATTTGGAAAGAGAACGAAGAGCAAAATTATCGACGGACTGAAAGCAGTTGCGGATGTAGCGAATGATGCAATAGTTTGCAAAGAACGGTAATTCTACCACAGAACGAAATCGGTAATCATGTACTATATTTACGTTGATTAGCGCTGATCATTCTGTGAATTACTTGTTTTATTGTTGATTAAGGAGGATAAATGGGAACAGGCTGAAGTAATAACAGCTTTAAAGGTGAAATCTGTTCCTCTGTTTCCAGCTCACCGGCCGACATGTCCCAACTATTACCGTACCTATGCCATCTAAAATAAAACTTTTTTTTTCCCTTCCGTGACTTTTTCTAAGTACCGTTACACGTGCTGTTATGTGAAATAACTCATAGAAATAATGAAATAACACATAGGAAATAGGAAGGAGAGAGTGTTGGCAGTGATGTCCCTGAATACTAATAATGGGCCATTAACACACATAGTCTTACAACGACCACAATCCATGTGAGTTAGAACACTATCAATATGGTGTTTCTGTTAAAAAAAAAAAAAAAATTAATAGTAACAGAATGGTGAGCATAATAACCGTATGTTGTTGATTACTGTATGTTGTTGTACTGATGTAAATAATGCTGTGGAAATATGATGAATTTATCACCTGAGCCTTTCTGTAACTCATGGGTTTGTTTGTTTGGTTGGTTTGTTTGTTTGGCTGGTTTGGTTTTTGTTTGGCCTGTATTTGGGACCAGCCTTTATTTGCCCAAACAGTTGGCACTCCCAGCCATTATTTGAGACCCGACTTTTATTTGAGACATTACAGTACACACACCACTTCCAAGACAAACACCATCAATAATAAACATACAAGCACACACCATCACACAAATGCCCAGACAGTTTCTCTGGCACTATTAACTACAACATACACAATACTCCAGGGGCGTCAAAATCTGGTCCTGAGAGGGCCAGGGTCCTGCCGGTTTTTGTTTTCATCTCTTAGTTATCTGTTGATTTTCACCTTGAAAACAAATGTGCATGCTTTTCAGCCAATCAGAGACTTAGTTAGATGACAAGAAAAACAGCAGGACCAAGCTCCTCCAGGAGAGGACACGACACACAGTTCTTTTACAGGTGACACCCCTCCAGCCCACACAGTTCACATTCTCTGACATCCTGACCTATACTGCCATTAACATGACATATAAACACAGCCCAACACAGAGCTATGATAACACACTGGGTGTTTCTTTCTCACTCTTTACAGGGTCATGGACTCCTTGAGTAAGACACAACAGAAAAGAATTAGGTCAGAATTAGACTGCTTTTCCTGGGCAGTGTACAAAAAAAAACCCTGTCTGTCTCTCTCTCTCACACACACACACACACACACACCAAACCTTATACACTAAAATCACACCACGCAATGAAAATCATATACGTAACATCTATGAAACACAAACACACACACACACACACACACAAACAGAGGTAGCCTCACCATATCTGTGCCGTAGACAGGTGATGTCATCTTGATTTCCCAGAAGTGCTGTCCGTCTGACAGCTCCTTGGAGCCGCGGATGGCCGCAGTGCCGCAGCTGTACTCCGAATGGAAACTCACCTTCCTGTTCTCACAGCTCAGCAGGGTGGCAGAGGACCGGCTATCCTCATCCCACACCCAATCAAAATCTGACAGACATCATACACAGCCAATCAGAATCTGACAGACATCACACACAACCAATCTGGGATATGATCTGAGACACAAATCATCACTACTTCTGAACAGGGGTGTAAGAAAACAGCGATACACTTGAGTATCGCGATATTATATCTTGTGATACTGTATTGATTCTCAAAAACACTGTATTGATTTTTCATTAATAGTTTACATGCAAAGATTTGTGGCAGACAGTGGTTCATTTTGTGTTGTGTTTAAACCCCTGAATGCTAGATAGCAGTGCTGTAATCTATCTTCAGCCATGTGACTCTTCCACGCCAACGTAACAACGTAAATTGAGACAGGAAGTGGCGTAAGGGCACACGACTCACATTAGCATTAGCAAACCTAATGCCAATGTTAGCGTTACCACCGATGGCGGAATCCAGTAGAGTTAGACTGGCTCCAGCGGGGTACAGAGCTGAAGTGTGGGCTCATTTTGGCTATCCGCAATAAAGGCGGCACTAAGGAGATTGACAAGAGCCATGCTGTTTGCGAAATGTGCCACGCCAAAATCAAATACTCGGGCAACACAACAAATCTGAGGGCACACTTAGCAAGACACTATTCTGACGTACAGCTAACGGAACAGCAAACAGCAAACGTTAAACGAGTGGATCTAAAATTAGATTTAAAAAATACATCAATACATCGCTTTGTTTACAGTATCGCAATGTACTGAATCGTGACCCCTGTATAGGGATACGTAGCGTATCATCAGATTCTTGCCGATACACAGCCCTACTTTTGAACACAGTCCTTTAAGAAACTTAAATGGTTGATAATGAGTCTTCTGTCTAAGAATACAGTGTTCTTTTATGTGTGTGCGCGCGAATGTGTGTGTGTGTGTGTGTGAGAGAGAGAGAGAGAGAGAGTGTGTAAATATGCATTGTGTGGAGTGTGTACATCGTGATCCGTGTAGTTCACATTTTTGGCTGCTGTTGTTTTCCGCTTTCCTCTCAATTTGACAGGAACATCATTCATACAAACACTTATTCCCTCTCACAAAAGTAAAGAGTAAAGTTGAGAGAAAGTAAAGATTTACTCTCTCACTCAACACCCTCACATGCACGTTCTTCTTCTCAACACTGACCAAAAATAACTGACGTCTTACAGGAACTTTTCTTCTCCGCAGGGTAAAAATACTCAGACGTCCAGCTGCTTTGGCTAATCACACATACAATCACCACACTGAGCTCTGTTCACCACCTTCTCCAAGAGAGTCCACCTGTTTCCACGTACTCAGTGCAAAAAAACACCAGACCACCTGTCTACAGTGGATTAGCTCTGACCCTTGTATCTGTGTGTGTGTGTGTGTGTGTGTGTGTGAGTGAGTGTGTGGTTTTACCCTGGTCGTCCTCGCCACAGTGACAGTCTCGCAGGCGTGTATAACTGCGCAGACGCGGGTTGCAGCTGAGCTCCATCTGCGAGTGGCAGCCGCAGTAGGACTCTCCCGTGACGGGCACAGCGCTGGGCACAGGTTGGATCAGAGTGGGGTACTCCGCTTCTGAGTCAGAGTCACTGTACTGCAGCGTACAAACACACACACACACATTAACACGTACACACACGCACACACATACATACATATACACGCGAACACACCCACACGCACATACACACATATACACACGTACGCACACACACATACACACGTACACACACGCACGCACACGCAATCAAGCAAGCAGAGGGGTTGTCAGATCAGTCAACATTGTACATTATCTTTAGTATCAGTGTTCTGTCTAGTTGTCAATTCAGATCACATACGATTACGATTAATATTATTAATTGTCTTTATATATAATATCAAACTGTTTGAAATGACATGAAGACTGCGATGGGCACTCCATCCACCTTCCAGCTCTAACCCACACACACACACACACACACGTGTGCATACCTGCTGCCGTTCGTATCCCCACTCCTCACTTTCGGAGGCGAGCACTAGCGCTCTCGCGTCTGCGTCCCGTCGGATCCCGCTCCACACGTAACGCCACGCCCTACTGTTCCTGCTCCGCCTCGACATGGCAGTCACGGGCCAACCACACCTGCCAATCATAAACAGATGACCAATCAAAGTGGCTAATGGCTGAAATCACCGAAAGACAGACGAATCAGTCTAAACTTATGAGCATCACTCAGAATAAGAGCCTCTGACAGCAAATCTCTCTCTCACACTCACACTCACACGCAGGGTCCGTTCCGATGTGAAGGTGACTGACCCTGTCCACAGTGTTTTTTTTAAGGACACAGCGTAGCGCTGGTGTTTCACCAGAGAGTCACATTCATTCCTTTAGCTGACTCCTGTATCCTGACACATCTAAAGCATTACTCCAGACAACAGAGGCCTCACACACATCTACACAGCGCAGCCTTGGCCGGTTGGTTGAGTTCTTTTAACTCGGGGATATATCAGCAGTAAACTGTCGTGTTGAGGTTAGAACCCACAACCCCCTGCTTCTCATGCACTTCCCCTTATCACCGTTTTTCAAAGTATGTACTCTGTTATCACACCACATTCTGCTTTTTATTTAATATAATCTGAACAGTGCAGTTTAAGAATACGGTTTAAGACAGCTCTTATCACCGACGCTCAACAGAAAAACATCTTCTGCTTTAAAAGACAAGAGACAAAAAAAAAAACCCGTCCCCTACCAGAACCAACACCAGTCCCAGAAACGATTTCTCTCATGTACGTATATCTAGAAAGATTTTGTCAATTACACACGGACTCTAATGATTATCGACCCGTTTACAAAGTGTTTACCCATAATATATCTTAGTCAGCAACGGTTTAAATATTACAGAGATCATTTTAATGCTTGGAATGAGAACGCTGCCATCATGAAAATCCATCAAAGGAAAAAAAAAAAAGATATCGAATGAAATTCGAGATCAACGGTAGAGTACCTCGCGCACCTCTCTCCTGTCCGGGCAGGAGCGGGAGGTAGGCTACTGTTCCTCGTCACAGGGCATTTAATACAAGCAGTGGACGTGCGCGTGGCAGTGACACTACCATTGCATTCAGGTGGAAAATCAGTTTAGCAGGGATCGTATATTAATGGCACATGTATGCGGCCGTCACACGCCCTCTGACTCAAAACGATCACCGCTATGTGCTTTCCTGAAACTTTACTCGGGTAGTGTTTTCCAATCGGAATCCACTAACTCCACTAGCTTACTGAATGCAAATGAATGTATTTCAGCTAATGAATATGCAAACAGAGACCGCTTATATCGATGGTGAAGTTCATGTTGACATTATGGATGAGTTTTAGGACATGCCAGGTTACACTAGCGCGCGTACTCTGATGGGAGCACCCGCCCGCATCTTAATGCAGAAACGATACTCACTCGGCGCGTCATGTTCGATTAACTGCTGAGTATCGTGGAACCGTTACGCTTTACATGACCATTACCTCGCGTTCGTTTTAAAAACAGCTTGCCCATTAGCAGATGAGACGCAAATCTCTTTTGCATCTAGGTTGCCACGCAATCTCACTGCGTTGTGAAGTTAGCATTGCAATTAACATTTTGAAGGTATAGGGCTTTTAGATGAGTAATGAAAGAGCAACATGCTCTTTGACTTCGACGACTATCAGACTGTGAGATTAAAAATTGCCGTCTAACGTTTTGTTCAGGCCTAAAAAGTGTAGTTAACGTTGTAGCGAAGTTAGCCACAGATTACAAGCTAACCTACTTCGGCTAGTGTTGTCCAGAAGCTAAGATTTAGCTGCCCTTCATTCATTCATTAAACGCAAAAAATTCATTCTCAGCTATGAAGATATCTTGCAGGAGAAGTGGCCGTAGAGTGAAGCTGCAGCAAAATACACGGAAAAACATTGCAAGTGTTAAACAAAAGAACGCCACCCTAGCTAGCGGACAGCTGTCTGGCTACCATTAAGTTAGTGTTCCTAGAGCTAGCTCCTCGGTAAGATTTCCGTCGCGTTGGCGAAGCAGTGCCCTGCGAAAGACCAACTTACCAGCTTTATAGGTGCAATCTGCAGTTCACGTGCCTTCTGTCCTGTTCCGATTTAATAATGTATAGTTTTCAGAAGATTAACGTAACACATTGATCTGTTAGAGTGTATTCATTGGGTTTTACTAGCTGTCACACTCTTTTCTGTGACCTACTTTTCACGACAGACGTAAACAATACCTTATGAAGAACCGCCCTCCTACTTGACAACGATTGGATTTACGGACAAATGGGTGGGATTGTAAGTCAGTCCTTCGTTGTTATTGGTTTCAAGCTGTTGTCATTAAATGTCACATTCTTCTCAAGGTTGAACGCCTCAACCACCAGTGATCAGGTGCCCGTTCCCCTAGTAAAGCAGGTGAGAAACGTTTTCCATACGGACATTTTGACACTGACACACGGCCGCTGGTCCGACTGTTTTCCTCACCAAGAGAGCTCCAAATGCAGAGGACCTGGCGCTACATCGTAAATGCTGCCAGTTTCTCCGGCCCGATTCCCAGCTGAAGTCGGTGTCTAATCACAGCAGCAAGAATACTGCAGCAGCTGCAACAGCAATCCCGAGAATATCTCCTGCTGACGTTTCATTTTCCGGAGTCTTTTGTATTAATGCAGGATACATCATCATCGTCGTCGTCGTCGTCGTATGGAACTCTTCAAACGAATGAATGCTATTAGCCATACATTATGCCACATTTGGAAAACTCTATAGTGTGACATATTTCCCATAACTGTAATTAAAAACGATACTTTAAATAACTCTTTCTTTCAACTCTCTTGCATGTATATCTGGCCTGAACCTCAACTTAGCGGTGGAACCTATGCCACAGTCAGCTCTTTAACGTCTAACGAGTTGTATTCTGCTTGTCTTGGATGTCGATTTGAATAAAAGCGTCTGTTAAATGAATGAATTTAACTGTGAAATGTAAACAAATGGTTGCACTGGGTGAAAGGCGTCCTTTTCAATATGTGACTGGAAACCTGAATTCCAGGTCTTCCCTGCCCATTGCAGTGCCGTTACCTGATAATTCAACGGGGCGCTGCGCGCGCATTGTGGCTCGGCTGAGGCGTCAGCGAGCGGACTTTCTGAGGGACAGATGGTAACGCAGGGACTAATCCCTCACAGAGGAAACACGCGACAATGTCTTTAGGATGAGAGTGATGCGCGTCTACTGTACGAGCGTTATGCGAAATCATGTCTACAAATCTCTAGCACCTGACAATATTTGTCCAGTTTTACAATTAGTTTTTGTTACGTATTTATTCACACCTTACTGAAGTTGCCTGTGCAAAACCAAGTCCTTGGCGGGTGGATCCCCTTGTGTGAACCCATAAAGCTACAGAGTATGTCAAAACCAAGTAGGTGACCCTAAATGACTTCCCTGTTCGATAATCGCTGCATGTTTAACTAACAAGCATGTGTAACCTACAATACTGGGTACACTTATGAACATGCCCGTTAAGAAACAGATATAAACATAACAGAGCGGGCGACACAGAACGTATATTCGTCCGTGAATGAAATGTGATTTTATCCACGAGTAAATTCGCTGACACATATACGCACACAGAGAAAATGAAGTTGAGGAAGTTTTTATTTGGAAACAGGACGGCGTGGGCTGGCTTTTAACCCATCAATGCAACCAGAAACAGTAACTACAGGTAAAACGTTACACGTGTTTTGAAGAATGTTGCCTTTTAAAGTTACAACACACACATTCTCACACTCATACGCGTGCATACACACTCTCTCCGTACCTCACATACACTTATTCAACGCCCACACCAATATCTTGATACAGACAAACAATCTCCATGGTAACCAATGATTACATCCAGAGGAACTCCAAGCACAAATTACCCACAGTGCAATTCACCTACCTATACAGATATATATTTCTGATACACATATTTATATAGAGATCATTGGGAATTCAGTAAAGACTTTGATTCATTTACACAGTTTCATGAACATTTCAAAATCTTCATAAATAATCAGTGAAAAAAAGCAAACAAGCAAACAAAAAAAATAATAATCTGTCTTTATTATTATTTTTTTTTTTACAGTTAAATCCTCAACATCAGTGTCTGGATTAGAAATGGTCCCAAATTAAGACAAAAAAAAACAACAAAAAAACAAAACAAAGAAATGATTTGTTCTTCAAACATGAGGAAACATTGTGATGTAAAGAAAGCAGAAGAACAAGAAAAGGAAAAAAAAAAACGGAGTAAAAAGAGTGAAGCAAATGGGGGTGTTGGGGACTCTACCTAAACACACACACAGGACAACAGCACAGGCTACACTGGGCATTTACAAAGGGAACGCACATTAGGCTACTATACACGCAGAGAGAGAGAGGAGTTCACACACACACGCACAGTCTCACACACACGGTCATTTGCTCGCTTACACACACACACACATGGGTTCACACGTTCGCTCGCTCACATACCCACAGACACAAACACGCAAACGCACTCCCCCCCCTCTCGGTTCTGGTGGTGTAGTTAGTCATGTGTTTCTTCAGGTGGATGTTTGTTTATGTAAGTGTGTGTGTGTGTGTGTGTGTGAGGTTGTTGATGTTTGCGTTTGTATTTATTTGTTTGTTTGTTTGTCTGTCACTGTTTATTTGGTGGAGAGGATCAGGGCGACGATGAGCCCGTACAGACCCAAGACTTCGGCGAAGATCAGGATGAGGATCATGCCCACGAACAGCCGGGGCTGCTGGGCAGTGCCCCTCACGCCCGCATCGCCAACGATGCCGATGGCAAAGCCAGCCGCCAGTCCGCTCAGACCCACGCTCAACCCAGCACCCAGGTGCAGAAAACTCCTACAGACACACGCAGCCAATCAGGACACCAGCACGCCATCTCTGTGTGTTTGTGGACGTGTATGTGTGTGTGTGTGTGTGTGTGTTTTTAGTAAAAAGATGCATGAAGCTATGTGGTATTATACTGTGACTATGTGTAAGACAATCAATGGAAATGCGGGGACCTTCTCAAAACTCCTGCGTCTTACATATCATATATATTCTATGGCCCACACCAAAATCTGTGTGTAAGTATGTATGTATGTATATGTGTGTGTGTGTGTGTGTGTGTGAGAGACAGAAGGAAACTCACTTGAAGAGTGTGATGTTTGGGGCGATGTTGTTGGCGATGAGGACGGCCACCACCAGTCCGTAGATAGCGATGATTCCAGCCATGACCACGGGAATGATGGACTTCATGATCAGCTCGGGACGCATGACCGACATGGCAGCGATGCCGGTGCCGCTCTTAGCCGTGCCATATGCCGCACCCAGTGCTACGGACGGACGGACGGAGGGAGAGAGACACACACACACACACACAGAAAGAAAGAGAAAGAGAGAGAGGGAGGGAGGGGGAGAGAGAGAGAGATGTTTAAATGTTGCATTGATCTAATACAATGTGTTCATAAATGCATTGTTTTGTACATTACCTCCAACTCTAACCTTGCTTGGTGAGCGGGACTGAAATTACTGAAATTAAGTAAGCCCTCTACTGAGGAACCCCATTACAACACGCATTTCCCCCCAATAAAAATGACCCCCCCCCCCCTTTCTATGTTTCTCGTCCAAAAAAAAGAGGCCTTGCGGAATATGAATTAAAAGACTGCTGTTTACCCAAGGTCAGTGTGTGAAATATGGCAGTATCCCCCGTTCAGTCACACCGGCGGCACTCCTCGCCCGCCTGTCACATGATCTAACTCGGGACTTCCTTCCACAGTATAGACGCGTGAAAGAATTGCGTCAATTTCAGCACGAGACGGCGAATACGGATGCGCGGAGAACGCAGTAAATTCGGTGTATTCCGAAATATTCCGGTAATTACCGAAGCAGCCCACGGGGTATTGCCTCTTCTTTAGCCGTCGTTAGCTTCGGCTAATATGAGGTGTAGCTTTGAAATCACAGCGCTGTTTATAAAAACCTACGTGTAAATGACGAGGCTTCATAGAAATGAGAATCTGCTCTTTCTGTTTACTTAAACACACCAGAATTCACGAACAACCGCAGTGGAGGCTGAACTGGACCTGCATATGTTAATTACATGTTGGTTTGGTGGGAAAGCTGGTAATCGGTGACATAAGAAGGTGGACAAGAGGTCATACGACGCCTCATTTAGAATACATTTAAAATGCTCAACGTTTTTCCAACGATAAGAGGCAAATGTGTACATTTGGAAATAATCTGCCCTTCAAAGACTATTGCGCTGTGAACGTATGCCCTGTCTTAGTCAAAGTGACTAAACCTAGCCCACTAGCGTCACACACGACAACGTTCCACTACATACACTATCAATTATTTGCGAGGTAACGTCTCGTTAATATAATCGATCCAAATAAATAATTTAAAAAAGAAATTACGTCAACAGAGACGTCATTTGCCGTGATGGAAACCTTTGCATCCCTTCCCCCCCTACAGGTACAAAGCTTGAGAGACGCATCATCACTCGAGCCAGCCGTGCCATTACAATTCCAGTTCTGAACACAGAATACGTTCACTACATAATCAGTCACATTTTGCCACGTTTAAACGGTAGAAATTTTCGCGTAAAATCATAGATTGAATAAAAGATGGCTTACCACTGAAGACCATCGCAGCGGAGGCTCCCATCACTGCGAAGAACGGAGAGTATTCGGGGCTTTCGGAGGACGACATTCTTCTTTACGTTCAAGACGCAAACAAACCAGTGTCAGAAAGGGAAATATACCTTAATTTCTTCGGTTTCTACCTAGGCAAATGTTTGTATGCCTCTCCCACGGTGACACGGCCTTGAAAGTCGGGGCCAGAATGAAGGAGCTGTTCACGAATACGACAGAACACTGATAACCGGCGGAGAGGAAGAAAATGGCGAAACGACGAGAGTCACATGACCAACCATGAGTGTACAGTCCATTTCCGCCTTTCCAGGGATGAGGAATAGATCTGCATTATATTTTCCGATTTATTTTGGTAATCTTTTGCGAGGTCGTAGTCACATAAAAATATCGTTCACCATAGCGCATGTGAAGCAGCAGACTAATTATACCTCTCACCTCAAGGCCCTTATTCATTATTTTTACCCAGCCGAACCCCTATTTCATGTGTGGTTTGGTATGACCCATTGCAGACTGTCACTGCGTTGTGTGAATGTTCAGCATGCCATACCTTTCAAATTTGTGGGTATGGACAGCATAGTTACTCTGAGGACAGAATGGTGACAGAATGTTGAACGCAATCACCACCATATGCCAAAGCAAAGGGGTCGTTTGGATGTATCATGAAATAGGTTTATATGAGCAGCTGAGTGATCTAGTTAAACCTCAAACGCTTCAGAGCAGTAAAACAAGCAAACACACACACACACACACATTATCCTGTTTGGTCACTAAATATGACAGGTAACCTCCAGGTCATGTGATGCTCTGTGACATCTGAACCCCTGCGCCAGAAACCAGGATTGCTGGACATGCTGGGCTGTCCCTCAGTCCTGCTGACTACAGAGCTCAGCTCCCAGTACTGCACACACTGGGATCCCAGGAATCCAGGAGCACGTTGTTTTAGTACATAGCTGAGACATGGTAGGAGCTGTGTTGTAGGGAGACGCTGTAGGGGTGTTGTTCGAGCGTTGTAGTTTTAAATCATGTGTGGGGTGGCAGGAGGTCATGTGCTGAGTCTTGTGACTGAGGGACCTGGAGAGTCCAGAGGGGAAGTTACGGTTACTGTTAATCACTCACTCAGAGAGAGAGAGAGAGAAACGCATTGACTTTAGTTCTATTACAGATCAAAGTGCAGTTAGGATATATAACTCTCTGTGATTGCAGAATTTCTCTCTGTCTATGTCTCTCTCTCTTAGAGAGAGAGGAACAGAGAGAGAGAGAGAGAGAGAGAGAGAGAGAAAAGGAAGAAAGAAGAAGATTAGTAAAGAGATGACGAGCGTGAGCATAAACGTTAACAGTGCCAAGAGGACACTGGATGTTTGCGGGAATGTCTGTGTACGTGAATACTTGAGTGACACAGAAACGGTGGGGAACCGTAGTCTGTATTTTGTGTGTAAACGGCATAGTGTGGCTCTACCCCATTTCACAGATACTCAGCTGTGATTTGATACAAAACGTCTTGCGTTGTTCGTTGAGACAGGGTTTGTGAATGGAGCAAGGGGAAGATCAAACTCCCTGACTTGCAATGTGGGGAAGAAATACCACCGATTTCGCAATGGGCTTCACACGATTAAAATATTGCATAACTTTTTCATTTCTTCATTTAGATGAAGATCTCATGGTGTCTCTCCTTACAGAAAGAAAATACCCTATTGAATCGATGTCTCGTGCAATGTTATTCTTTGCCATTCAGAAAATGAGTTGTAACGCCAAAGCGAGGCGGAGATCAGCCTTATGTTTTCTGGATGAGTGATTTTGTACCCAACGCTAGGTGTCGCTGCGGTACCAGTGATGGTTCATATGTCTACGTGGCAACAAGGGCCGCGCCTGACGCCACTTGACCGACGATACGCTGTCCGCGTCTAGATGTCACAGTAAGGCAACGTACGAGCTGATCATTTAACGACAACATACGCAGTATCTTTCTTTTCTTCTCAAGAACAGGAGCAGGAGCCGTTACCGAAGCACTCACATAACCGTCTAATACCTTTCCATACAGCAGGATATGCGATAAACTGAAATCAGCTGGCCAAATGAAAAGCGTAAGCATCCGCAGGGGGCACCCGGATTTGAACCGGGGACCTCTTGATCTGCAGTCAAATGCTCTACCACTGAGCTATACCCCCACACGCGCTTAAAACACAATACAATTCACTTGCAGTAATTCGTGTGCACCAATCAATTACCAACACTTGAATGTCATATTTTTAACTTTTGTTCCCGGAGACTCAGATGTGGCACATTCTAAACTCTGAACTTCTCTCTGACACATGTGATTCACAACAGTAGCTAATTATCAAGTCAATCAAGCCATCAGTTAATGATTGAGAGCTATGATTTATGCAATCAGCTGTTTACTTTTTCCTCCTGTCTGTAAGGTAGGAAATTCTTTCTGTTTAGAAGTAATAATAAACTGGATGTACACGCGTCTGACTGAGAAATGATCTCGACATAAGGAAAAAATATTTTGTTTATTTTGACTGTCAGTGTACTGAACTCAGTCTGTCCGCTGAAGGGACTCCCATTCATCTGCAGGGAGGCCAGGGGACAGGAGACGTGTCATCACTGTTCTCAGCTGATATTTACAAAAGTTATCACTACAATACACGTGTCACCAGAGACAGGGGTGAACCATGAATAAAAAATGAAACAGCTTGTCCCTGAAATACTTTTATTTCTAAAATGACAAAGAAATTTTGTCTCTCTCCAGAAGAAAAAGAGAAACACTGACAATGCATGCATTTGGAGACAATGCGTGTGTGTGTGTGTGTGTGTGTGTGTGTATGTGTGTGTGTGTGCCAAAATGTGAGTCAGAAGTGGACATTATTTTTCTCTGGAAGAAAATACAACATGTAAGAAACTGAGCCTGCTATACAGCAAACCACACACACACACACACACACACACACACACACACTCACACACACACACACACACACTCACCAAACATATTCAGAACATGTCCACCTCATTACAAGTATAACTGAACTGGCCTGTGTGTGTGTGTGTGTGTGTGTGTGTTTGTGTGTGTGTGTGTGTGTTTTAAGGACAGAGAAAGAACAGCTGGGGACCTGTAGAAAACTCTATGTCTGACATTTTCAGAGGAGAGACAGAGTGTGCGCGGTCTATGTAGGAGATCACTGTTCAGGTAACAGAGGGACTGAAGGAGAGAGAAACTGGGAGATGAAGTCCTGTCCGTCGCACTGATCTGTCCCGCATGGTTTCGCTTCTCGCGGACAATCTGTGACGTATCTTCAGCTTTCCACGAGGACTGGGGGCAGGGCTGTCCTGCAATACATACAATTACGAAAACATTTTGAAATTATTGGGTTCATCGTATAGGCGACTCCCTGTCCTCACAGCAAGATGTGTGTGCTGTTTGTTTTATTGATGTTCTTGACAGCTCGCGGAGGTCCACGGGATGCGAAAATGAAGCTCTGTAACAAACTAATCGGAAACCATCTGCCGGTTCCAGGTTTGCGTTATGACTGTAATTGTAACTGAGTGGTTTATTTCAGCCTGTGTGATGAAGAGATGGAAATACGCGAGATTCTTGAGATGACTTCTGTGAGATTACAGGGTGATCAAAGTATTCTGTTAGAATCCCACTTTTAGGCATTTTATATTGGCACAAAGCATTTTTTCTGAGATCCACATTTCACGTCATGTCAGTAATTCGCTATCAAAAAAGCGCTTGCAGTGCCAAAGGGGGGGGGGGGGGGGGGGGGGGGGGGGGGGGTGTAAGCAAAATAAAAGAAAAACAGAGAGTCAAATACCTCATGCCCAGGCTGCCTCAAGGACTTGCATCCTGCATCTGGCGCACAAAGCGGCCTAATGGCGGTGTGTGTAATCACAGCACGTAGATGATGTAGGACAGGAATACGAGCCCAATGATGGCGAAAAACATTAAAACCAGGATGTCCACCATGGTAGCCGGACCTGGAGCAGAACGGCAGAGGCGATCGAGGACGGGGGAGAAAAAAAAACCACCCCTCACGACCGTCGACAATCTACTGTGACGACTGAGAAGGTTCCGGATGCTCCGTAGTCACCGGAGCGAAACCGAATCCTTCCATCTGACTACACGTCCCCTCCCCACCAGATGCGCGCTCTCCGTGTTCTAGAATATTTCATTCTTGGTAGCCAGAACGGAGAACGCCCCCTGGGCATCTCTCTCTCTCTCTCTCTCTCTCTCTCTCTCTCTCTCTCACACACACACACATACTGTATATATGTATCAGATTTGAGAAACGTCCAAATAATTTATTGATTCTATATATTTAAATGAACTCTGCAGACAGAAACAGAAAACAAGCGTGGCAGTGCATCACGCACGTATAAACCTGGTCATTTGATGTCAAGCATGACCTGAAAGAATAACAATCATATTTGTCTTGAATTTCAGGGGACAGAGTATGACCGTGCTCAATTCAGAGAGAATTTGCTGTTATGTGTATGACTGAGTGTTAAGTGCACGTGTGATGTGTGTTAGCGCGCGTCTGCCTTTGTGTTATGGTGTGCTGCAGTGGTCAGCCTAGGGAAATCTCTCTCTCTCACACACTCACACACACACACACACTGAGCTGTTCAGTAGGCCTACTCTAGAGCAGAGAGGTGAAGAAATGCATTGGTGTTCTCTGTCACCTGTCCTTGCTGATAATGTGTTGACTGTTTTGTTTTGGTTTTTTTTTTGGTTAACCTGTGTCACTTGTTATCAGTATCTGCGCACTTCCTTTTTTTTCTAACCTCGTCTCTATCTATATGACCCTTCGCAGTGTTCTTAGGCAAACATGAATCAACTACTTCCCGAAAACATTGCTCTTACACAAACATTCAAACACACTTCAATCATATGTCAGATCTCCATCTACAATATCAAGTGATACCTAAGATAAACCTGTTACTGCTCCGAATGGAACAGGATTCACACAGCCCAGTCAGCAGCAGTCATAAACCACCCACAA
This sequence comes from Chanos chanos, assembly GCF_902362185.1. Classification (NCBI taxonomy): domain Eukaryota; kingdom Metazoa; phylum Chordata; class Actinopteri; order Gonorynchiformes; family Chanidae; genus Chanos; species Chanos chanos. Next base: position 15,599,721 of record NC_044510.1, read on the forward strand.
CTGAGAATTACCCATGATCCTCTCGGTTTTTCTGGGCCGTTGTGGCGGGGAAGAAGAGAGAGATGTGTAAGATGGAGACATAGGTACTGCAACGAACATGATGACTTGAGTGCACGTGACTAAATGAATAAGAACCCTGCAACGCGCAAGTTGTGCGTGTGCGTGGGAAGCAGAGACTACAGCCACGTGCGGTGGTCTCCCTATCTGCCGGTGCCCCAAACAAAGAGCCGTGCTAAGCTGCCCCAAGTACGCGTGTATGTGTCAGTTCCCGCCATACGACTGTGTGCTGCCTTGTATCTTCTTCACACACCACCCTGGCGGTCCGGCTGGCGGAGCGGAGCAGAGCAGACGAGCCGTCCTGCCCACAACCCCTGAACGCCCAACGCCGCCAGTAGAGCGTCACAGTAGGGTGGCAACACAGAGGAATTTTACTGTACCAGCGGGAAAAGTTTGTGAGGATCGTCATGGCAAGAGGCCATTCACGCTGACGTCTCAGGGTGCAGTCAGGGTATCGTTTTGTTTAGTGCAGCGAGGGCAAAGTCCAGTCCGCACAGAACGTTCCATATTTGGCTGGGCGACAGGTGAGCACAATCCGCCAATCAGAAACCACAATGGATGTTCGATGCAGAAACGGGGAGGACTAGTAGAGTTAGTACAGCCCCGGGTTTATGACCGACTATTTGGCGTTGAGCAGATGCAACGGTGCTTCCATGTGATTTTGGTTCATCTCTGTGCAGGATCCAAGAAAAAGAAATGATCTTTGATGACATTCTAGAGCGTCCTAGGGAAGGCTTCCCCACAGCTGCTGGTCTGAGATCAGTACCTGCATCGCACTCGTTATGGGACGCATCATTTTACATGGCTTGTAAATATGATCCTATCTCAGTTGGGGGGAACCCTTTAAAAAAGTCTGTCAACGAGATTAGCTGGTTTCTAGTGAAGAGTGCCGATAAACAGAGAACATGATACACTAGAGTGTTACAGGTTCATGGTCCTTTGGCAACGACCCCCTCTGCTAAACAACAGGCTGATACGAGACGTATAAAAACGTCCCATTTTACAGAGACGCCTTCAAACGAGCCCCTGGGCCCGAGTCGGCACTGCGTACATTTTCTAAAATGAAACTCACAGCTGAAGCGCCCACCCGTCAACACAAACGGGAAAACAGAACATTGCCCACCAGACAACGATGAAGAGTTTTTCTTCACTCTCTCTCTTTTTTTTCCACAGGGTAGTGAGACTGGTTACTGTGGTTCACTGTAAAGCGTGTCAGATGTCATCAGTACAGGGTTATAAACTCAGATCTGCTCCCTGTGACTAATGCAGCCCAGAAACCATGACAACCTCTTCTATAACTCCAAAGAGGACAGGGAAACAAAAGAAAAACACAAACTTGGCACCAATGAATAACAAAATGTCTGATTTTAATGAACTGTGAGAAACCTCCCCATGGGGCCAAGTGTGTTCTCCTCACTGCCTTTTCACGACTCCGTCTCACTTCATTCTCTGAGATGGAGGAGCTGTGTGTGTGTGTGTGGTATCATAACTCTGGAGAAAAACTGGGGGAGAAATCGACAGACAGGACCCTGACAAGCCTCAGTCAGACAGAGTCAGATTCTCTGGTTTTTCCCCCCGACAAACTGGCCTCCCTTGGTATACAAATAGATTTATTTTTTTTTTTCCATTGATATTGATATTTTGCCATTAAAATTATGCCTCTTACAATAGCAACAAGGCTATGAGAATTAGCATGATATTAAAGAAAAAGGAACAATTTAAAAAAAAATGAGATTGATGACGTCATACAGAACAGCTTGAATCTCAAATACAATTTCATATTATACACACAGAATGTTTCAGAAACAAAAAGAACAATGGAATGATAAAAAAAAA
>NC_044510.1:15614113-15644113 GCF_902362185.1 Chanos chanos
AAACGCTTCATTCTTATGTGAGAACTTGGTCTTCAATATGTCCCCCCCGTTCAAAGCTGCTGTTCAGTTAATTTCTCACAGATTTCTCTCTTGCCTTTGGCTAAATAATGCTTTCTCACAGATCTCTCTCTCTCTCTCTCTTGCCTTTGGTTAGACGCTGGTTGCACCATGGCCCACCACCGCACCGTGAATTTCGAGCCTGGTTGTAAAACTGTTCCCGGGTAAGTTATGGGACAATTCTCTTGGCAGAGTGATGATCAGAACGTTCCAGAACACACACAGAGAGAGAGAGATAAGTCGGGAAACACCCTGGAGCTTCCTAACTGTATATGAGCACTGGCCTACATACAACCACAGCGAGAAAACCTGCACTCTCCCCAGACAACCTGTCTGTGTGTGTAAGAGTGAACTGCACTTTGACCCTCTCTGTTTAGGGTAAATATTGTCCTTAGGACTCTGACAGAGAGAACAATGGGGACAAGGACACACACACACACTCACTCACTCACTCACTCACTCACACACACACACACACACACACACACACACACACACACACACACACTCACTCACTCACTCACTCACTCACTCACTCACTCACACACACACACACACACACACACTCACTCACTCACTCACTCACTCACTCACTCACTCACACACACACACACACACACACGCACACACGCACACACACACACTCTCTCTCAGTTTGAGATGACATGCTAACCTGCATTCCATCACCATGCTCAGTATTGAGTGTGTTTGTGGGTGTGTGTGTGTTTACTTTTTCTCTGTGTGTGCCAATTTCCTAGGAGATTCATGGTTTCGCTTTAAAACAAAAATCCCAGAAGTGAGCAGGGAAACACCTACAACATACAGAACTAGTGTAACCAGTGTGTGTGTGTGGAAGACAGGAAATGATGACTGGATATATATAGACAGATAGATAGATAAATTAGATAGATAGATAAATATATATGTGCGTGTGTGTGTGTGGCAGGGTCAGAGAGACACTGACTGGATCACTTATGCCTGCTCCCTGACTACCAACCAACAGACGGTCAGTGTAAAAGTTCCTGACTACCAACCACCAGACAGTCAGTGTAAAAGTCCCTGACTACCAACAGACAGTCAGTGTAAAAGTCCCTGACTACCAACCACCAGACAGTGTAAAAGTCCCTGACTACCAATCACCAGACAGTCAGTGTAAAAGTCCCTGACTACCAACCACCAGATGGTCAGCGTGAAAGTCCCTATTTACCAGAACAGTCAGAGTGAAGTGCTGTGTAAGGACACCCAAAGTCAGAGCCCTGTATATGATCCTACACTCAGACACACCCACCCTTCCCCTCTCCCTAACTGGCTCTCTACCTCAGACCTGCGTAACTAAACCACATTAATGTTAATTACCATGTATAAAACTTGTCAGACGCTTTATTTCAGAATGATTGTGAATAAAACGCACTCAAAATGTCACAGTTCTTTGGAATTACACCTCCAAATTATATATATATATATACACATTAATATTACCAGGGTGTGTGTGGTGAACATAAAACGACCTGCCTTTTCTGTGATCACCCTACTTATTTTGTATCATATTTTGTAGCCTTCCTGTATGTATGCGTACGCTCGTGCTACTGACGTGACCACTAAACGCTGAGGTAATTTTTAAACCGCCCTATAAGGTCGGTCATTCCTCAAAAGGTCTGTTTTTAGTGACGTTCTCGCGTGTGACGGACTGGAGATGCGAGCGCTGAAGCGAAATGACTGAGAGATGGTTTGCTTTTCAACAGAAAAACAGAGCGAAAGGCGGCAACTGACAGCGTGCCTCAACAGAGTCAATGTCTATAGGAATGTGCGTGCGTGTGCGCGCGTATTCCTCCGGCTATGCGCGAGTGTGTATGCGAACGACTGTGCGTACCTGTGACGCGTCTGTGCATGCTTGCTCTAGTAACGGCCGTGCTGAGATAAGACGGCTCTTGAAACTCTAAGGCCAGGTCTCACCCCACATATCAGCCATGATCTCTCTTCTCTCTCTGTCGTTAATAGTCCCGTAACATGCGTCTCACGCAGAGAGCGCAAATCAACCCATAATCTCTGTCTGCACCACTGTCTCAAAGCGATCGATTTGTCTAACGTGCTTTTAACGTCCATTAAACAAGGTATAATTTCAGAACCCTGTATACCTCCCAGCACACATACCTCTCTCTCTCTCTGTGTCACACATACACACACACATTTATATACACATATGTGTGTGTGTGTGTATGTGTGCGTGTGTGTGTGACATATATATATATATATATATATATTTCACACATTCACACACACACACCTCTCACACATTAACGCAACACTGACGGCTGACCCCGCCCTCTGAATTTCTATTCTTCTGCTTAGATTACAAGATGTACCAAACCTTACATCCTTTCTGACTACATCAAGGAGACACAGATGAGACCAAAGAGGAAGGAGACACTGGAGGATACATGATGATTTATCACACATCTTGTTTCACAAGCGAGTCAAACGCTTCCTTTGGCTGCTCGCGCGGGCCGTAAAATGCTGTCCAGATGTTTGCGCGTTGTATCTGAGGGCGCTCATTGAACTACTAACCTAAATGACAGCGATGTTGCGGTTCACTGAAACGCGGCTTCGTCAGCGCGCATGAATTTTATTCATAATCAAATACACCGTAACAGGCCTTGACAGACAAGATCGGTCCATTAACACGATTTCTACATCAGCAGTAAGGACTGAAGAAAAAAAAACCGCCAACGTTTTATAACTGATGTGTAAAGATGCGAATGAGATTCCAGGCAAATGACACCGCTCTGGCGGTGAAGACACCAGTAACGTCTCAAAACGCATGGAGCTCCACCCCTTTTACTTTTGCAAGAAAGCGAAATATGTTGTCACAAGAAAGAAGAGCCGCGCAAAACATACGCCTCAGTTTAGTGAATTATCGATTCAACTAGGCAGTTTTTGTTATCAACCGACCTGTCTGTACGCGTAATGCATCTTTAGCCTCCCACCCCTGTGAACGGTAACCTTTCTCATACTGTGGTTCAGGTAGAGTGGGGGGCTGGGGAAAGCAAACCTAACCCTACTGGTTTGAACAGAAAGTAAGTAAAACGCCTGATTCAGCTAATATTAAATATGATGTACACCCGGAAGGAGGTTGCTAGTCACGGGGCGGAATCATCCATATTCAAAACGCTTATTCATACGCAGACATGACTGATTTTAAAACGGTAGACACGGACGAGGGAAAACTTCCAGTAATATCATCTTTAGGGAGACACCTATTCATGGCTGGGACATCTGAAAAGTTGCAGAAACCACCGCTGACAGATGTTTACTGTCAGCAACAAACTGTCTGCAGAGTGCCTTTACATACATCGCCCCAGTTTAATAAACATTTTACACGCTACTTGACACGAACGCCTTGCTCAGAAGCAGTGATACGACCTCTTTTGCATGTTATGAGGCACGCGGTGAATACGGGCTTTGTAGATGAATGACACGTAAGGATCCACCCATCTACAACCTAACCACTGCCACACACACACACACACACACACAGATACACACACCGTGGGGTCGCTAACGTGTGCCTTAACCACTAATCCCGGTAACTTTATTACAGGGATACTCGACTGGTTAGGTCTCGTGCAATATAAACACGAAACTTGGCTAACAAGGGCACAGAGGGTCAATGAACAACTAAGCTAGCAAGCGCACAAGTTTTCCTTACAACAGGCTCCGCTAATGTTAGCTGCTAGCAAACAGCTTCACTGTATGTCTATGATTTGGCCTCTCCCAATACAAGACCAGCTTGAGAAATAAACAAGAAATCGATAATAAGCTACAGCCGATGGTGTGCAGCTCAAGGAAATGATATTTCTACATACCTAAAACATTAATTTGCTAATATCTGGCAGGCGATTAAGTTAGCAGACATTTTGGTTAGCTTACCTTGTCCAGACAATTCACTTTTTCCGTGGGATACACGACTTTGTTACATCTACCGCACAACGGATTCATTGTTGAAGCACCCGATGGTTTGCAAAAAACAGATATTTAAATACGTATATTAAGAGATGATATGCTCCTTATTAATCGACGGAAATTCGAATAGTCAGCTACAGATGATAAATCCAGTTTCAGACGGCGGCTGTTGACGTGCCTCGCACCGCTGGCTGTCAGCGAAGGAATCAGACCCGGAAAGCGCGCACACGGTCATCAGTGGTCCTGTTCCGCGCTCCCGTTGCGCGGCGCGAGAAGCGCGGTCTGGTGTGGACAGTCAGAGCGATACGTTTCCCTCGTAGTGACCCAAAAGGTGTTGTGACCGTCACCGACTATATAGCATGTCAGACCCAGAAATGTTTGCGGTTACTCAGAACTGTTTACAAATGTGCTTAATACATCGTGAGTCTCTACTTGAACTGTTTGACTTTAAATCTTTTTTTTTCTTCACAACAGTGATGCGGAAGTTGTGATTTACAGTAATTGTGACTCTTCCCAAGTATATTACTCATGACACGTAACATTTATGTCTTTACTATTGTCAGTTAAAAAGTAACAAAGCTGTTTCGGTTTGATAATGGTCAATGCGAAGTGTCGCACTCTCCATAACACCCACCGGATGTTTACGGTCGCGCTGTAACCAAGCAGTTCAGGTCTGCACAGCGCTGTTTTAACAACGAAGCACCACAAACTAACCTTACATTTGTTCTATTAGACATTTATACATTTTAGTTATTCAGACTAACAAACATTGTTCATAAATTGTTCAAGTGTCCATTCTTCTTTACTAAGCCATTCAGCAGTTCAAGTGAAACAATTGCGTCTGCTGCCCCCCCCTCTACTAAAAAAGAGCCGAATGTTGCATTTTCAGTCAGATAATTCGTTGGCGTATATTGTGACCAAGTAATTGATTTTTATCATTTGCGTTGCTGGCGAATTCTGTTTTGACTGAACTGTAGAGCAAAAAAATGAATACACAGTAACTTTGATCGGTCACTTCATTTGAAAACAGTTGTTTTTAGTGACATCTGGCGGTAGGAAGTTACTGTGGGCGTTTTTATTTTCAGCAGAAATAAACAAAAGAAATACATTTCACTGAAATTCATCAATAATGAATAATGTTAAGTTTACACAGATAACTAAAACGTATATGATAACTATAGATCAGTCAGAAATGGCATGGGCCACATGCTGAAATAGGTTTATGAGAGGAAGATCCGCCACTTGCTGTCAGTGGGGGTATAGCTCAGTGGTAGAGCATTTGACTGCAGATCAAGAGGTCCCCGGTTCAAATCCGGGTGCCCCCTCTATTGCAACACGAAACTCCGTCCTTGCTGAGGAAAAAACGGTTACCTTCGATGAAAATTTCTCACGTTAAGTCACAAATACTAACTGAGTTATTTAAACCAGGAGCAAAAGTAGATGCCTAAAGGTCTGTCCCCTTGGTGATTTTCAGTGTCTTCGGCTGACAATGCTGGCCACTGCCTTTTAATCTGAAATATTATGCACTGATAAGTGAATTCATAACTGCAGTAAGGACTGCCTATGGTGGCATTAATTCCACAGTCAATGTAATCTGACAGAAGATGACAAAATGAAGACGTTGTATCGGCATGGAATCAAAACATTACAAATTAATCATAAATACATTTTAAAACCACACCCTATCATCAGATTGTTTAGTAATTTTTTTCTCTTTTTTTTACTAAGGAAAGTTGTTTTTCAGCCTTTGGATAATCCTTTTTTATTTGTGAACTCAACAGGGACTTGTGTGGCTATAACCTGGTGATCTCGACTATACATTACCGCTTACTGTACTCAGCTACCTTACATCCTACAGTACAGGTAAAAAGTGTCCATGACACCTCTGAGAATGTGTGTGTGTGTGTGTGTGGGCGTGTGTATGTACTGTATGTGTGTGTATGTGTATGTATGTGTGAATGTGCATGTATGTGTGTGTGAGAGAGGGGGGGGGGGGGGTGTGTGACACAGAGAAATCATACAGGTGTGTGATGGTGTGACACAGAGAATCATACAGGTGTGTAGTGGTGTGACACAGAGAATCATACAGGTGTGTAGTGGTGTGACACAGAGAATCATACAGGTGTGTAATGGTGTGACACAGAGAATCATACAGGTGTGTAATGGTGTGACACAGAGAATCATACAGGTGTGTAATGGTGTGACACAGAGAATCATACAGGTGTGTAGTGGTGTGACACAGAGAATCATACAGGTGTGTAATGGTGTGACACAGAGAATCATACAGGTGTGTAATGGTGTGACACAGAGAATCATACAGGTGTGTAATGGTGTGACACAGAGAATCATACAGGTGTGTAATGGTGTGACACAGAGAATCATACAGGTGTGTAGTGGTGTGACACAGAGAATCATACAGGTGTGTAGTGGTGTGACACAGAGAATCATACAGGTGTGTAATGGTGTGACACAGAGAATCATACAGGTGTGTAGTGGTGTGACACAGAGAATCATACAGGTGTGTAGTGGTGTGACACAGAGAATCATACAGGTGTGTAGTGGTGTGACACAGAGAATCATACAGATGTGTGATGGTGTGACGTAGAGAATCATACAGGTGTGTAGTGGTGTGACGTAGAGTATCATACAGGTGTGTAGTGGTGTGACACAGAGAATCATACAGGTGTGTAATGGTGTGACACAGAGAATCATACAGGTGTGTAGTGGTGTGACACAGAGAATCATACAGATGTGTAATGGTGTGTAATGCTACACTGCTGGTCTCTCAGTGTCAGTTTACTGTGTCCAAGTTGACTTCACATACTGTTACGGACAATCGTAATGACATTACAAAATTAAATCATTGAATCTAAAGATAAAACTGAGAGTATAAACTGAAAGTCATAGTCTTATTGTTTTCACCACAAGAGGGCGCTGCATCACTGGCAGTTTCTGACTTGTACGAGTCCCACAGTACAATAAGCTGCTCGGCAATTTATTGACGGTGATGCCTGATGGGAAACTACTGTGGGCTTTCTCCAGCTCATTTGAAACCCAGGACTGGATTTAAGCGGCCTCTGTGTTTGTGTAGATCAAACTGCAGAGGCTCACCATCCAGCGTATGCCTCAAAAGGGGGCACCCGGATTTGAACCAGGGACCTCTTGATCTGCAGTCAAATGCTCTACCACTGAGCTATACCCCCACATCACTATGCCCCCACACCTCCCCCACTCTACCAGATGCTGGACTGGAAACAGCACTGTATTTCTTATGGGACGGACAGACCCCCAGAAATGACCAGGGGTTGTTCCAGAAGTTCCAGAGGTTTAGTGAAAACTCTGAGTTAGTTAACTCAGTGTAAGCGGTAAACCTCCTAACAGAAGAGTCATAGGGCATAGTCTGGGCTGGAGGAGGTGGGTCACCATCAGACATCAGTGTGTCAGGGCTCCACCCCTCTGGACACGCCGGCGTCTGTGGGAGGGAAGGAAAGGCGGATGAAGGATTCTACTGATGATGACATCTTATTGATCAGTGTCTCTGAGCACCAGCTCTTGGGAACCACTTTCCAACGCAGTTTAGTGAACACCTCACATCAGCATAACTCGCTTAAGAACCAAGAGAACTCAAGTCACCAGTGGATAAGATGTTTCAGCTGTTTTGGCGCTGGGTTAGAGCAAAGCCTGTGCTCTCGTTTGGGTTCCCAGACAACTAGAGTTGACAGCTAACATCACTGATGGATCCTCATGCTTGGAAACCAATGTGGGGATTCTTTGGCTCCTCTGCTGTGATAGACAGAACCGCTGTGATGGACAGAACCACTGTGATGGACTGACCTTTATGCAGTTTTTTTATATGTAAACCAGCACACGATAAAGGATATAAAGTTCCAGAATTGGGTTTGACTGACACCACAGTGTGCCATAGGGCAAACCAGCCAAACAGACTATCATTGAACTTTAACATATGATCGAGTAAAAGAGGGGGCACCCGGATTTGAACCGGGGACCTCTTGATCTGCAGTCAAATGCTCTACCACTGAGCTATACCCCCACACAACGTTGCATGATTACATATCCAAATACAACTATTAAATTACCAGGCCAATGTTACACCCAGCAGTGCAAACAAGGAGCGTGCACCTGACCTTGAGAGCGAGAGAGAGAGAGAGAGAGAGAGAGAGAGAGATTAATACAGTAGTGAAATAGTGTCAAATGCTTTCCTGTTGGTCTCTGTGCCTAATTCTCCTTTATAACACTGACATAGGTCATTGATTAGGTCACGAGATCACCAAGGGTTAATACAGTGTTGTCACTCCAGGCTTAAATTAGGCATGTTCATGTTTTTCTTCCCTCGGATGTATCAGTGATTTGATGGGTTGCAGTAGGAGTTAATAATGCCCCAATTACTCTACATAATTTTGGGATAATGATGATGTGATTTCCACACTACGTGGATGTATCTGTTCACTCCTAGTTGTTTGATTCTCTGCGTGTGTGTGGTTTGGGACCTCACAGCTGCATGACGGCGCGTACAATCACACACTTAATCAGGACTGTCTGTTTCTCTCATGTCGGTTTACACGTCTTCACCATGTCACTCACTCTGGGAAACAAAGCATCTGTCAAATGAATGAAGGGAAATGGAATGGAATGTTAAAGTCGCTCTCTCATTGGACAGCACCTGATTTCGCATCATCCCGCCTCCTCAGTACACAGTGGAGTTAAACAGGTGAGATAATGCTCATACACTGTGGAGTAGCGTCAGGTGTATGAATGCTGTCTTTTGGCTGTTCAGTGCTGGAGTTTTGGAGGCACTGTGATAGACTGGTCTTCACAGAAGTAATCTGCTGTGACAGACAGAGCCGTGCCTGACCAGGAACCTAAACGTCCAGGACTGGGTTTGACTAACACCAGACGCTGCTGTAGAGCAAACAGACCATTGTGACATTCAGTGTGATGGACAGCGTGTCATTTACAATTTGCCTTATCCAGCTGGAGCGTGAAAAAGAGGGGGCACCTGGATTTGAACCGGGGACCTCTTGATCTGCAGTCAAATGCTCTACCACTGAGCTATACCCCCACGCAACACCTCTCCACACCTGTCGTGACCTGATTATACATCAGAGAACAGCTACTGACTTCCCAGGACTAAATTCCCAGTTACACCCAACAGTTCAAACAAAAAGTGTTCGACACCTCTGACACTCTGAGACAGAGAGAGAGAGAGACAGAGAGAGAGAGACAGAGAGAGAGAGACAGAGAGAGAGAGAGACAGAGAGAGAGAGACAGAGAGAGAGAGACAGAGAGAGAGAGAGACAGAGAGAGAGAGACAGAGAGAGAGAGAGAGAGAGGGGAAAAGTATCGACATTGGCTTAGAGAATCAGTGGCATAACAGCGTTAAATGCTGCTCTGTTGGTCTCTTAATGTCAGTTCACTGTGTCCAGTTCTCTTTAACACTGATGTAGGTTATAAGAGGTCACTCTGTCTGTAGACTGTGACATTCACTTCACACACTGTAATGAACAATCATAATGATGATAATACAAAATTAAATCATCATAGCGACAGACAGAACTGAGAGTGTAAAAATGAAATTCATAGTCTTCTTGTTGTCACCACAAGAGGGCGCTATGTGGCAGGAAATTCCTGCCATGGCTTCTATAAAACGTGTTAAACTGCTGAGCCATTGATGCTCATGTCTTATGAGCTGCAGTCTCGAGGAGCCACTAGAGAACACAGTTTAGTGAGAACCTCACATCAGCCATGTACTTCTCTTAGAGATGTCTTATGGGATAGACGGACCCTCAGGAACAACCAGGAGTTGTTCTGCAAGGTTGAACTGTTCACCACCCACCTAGAGACACCAGTGTGTCAGGGCTCCATTCTTTTGGAGATTCCAGTGGCAACATAACAGAAGTCAGTCTTTGGTAGTTAAAAGGCGTTGGCTGTGTTAGTGCTGGAGTAGAGCAGAAACTGCTGTTGAGGTTTGTCTCAGGGGTTTATCTAAACTCAGAACTTATAGCAGTGAAGTTACTCAGTACTGGTCTTGCTACACTGACACTAAACATGCCTACTTTACACAGCATGTGCCTTAAAAGCAGGGGGCACCCAGAGTTGAACTGGGGACCTCTTGATCTGCAGTCAAATGCTCTACCACTGAGCTATACCCCCGAGCTATACCCCCACATATGGCCAGGTAATGTCATGTGAATATTTCCCTCCATCTCATTATACACAACAGTCAATAAGGTGAGATGATGCTGATTGGTTATGCCGATTGGTGAGAGGTAGTGTCAGATGTGATATTGCTGGGCTAGAGGAGAAAGGGTGTGGTCTTCCAGGCGCCCAGGACTGGATGTGATTAACCCTGTTATTGCCATAACGCAAACAGACCTATGTCACTTTGTCATTCAACTTTATGTCCCGCATCACAAACCTGAAAAATGCTGGGGACACCTGGATTTGAACCAGAGACCTTTTGATCTTCAGGTGTAAAGTATCTTACCCTGTTGGAGGGTCTTACTGCTGATGAACCTGCCTTAATAAGATGTCTGAAGACTGATTTATACTCCTGCGTAGGCTCTATGCAGAGCCTACACTGTGCCCTACGCAAGTGGCCTAGGCTGTTATGAGCATTCATACTTGTGCGTTGGTGCGTCTGCGTCGCTCTGTAATTACATGGCCAAAACGGTGCGGTGGGATTTCTATGCCACTGTGTTGATTTCCTCGTGCGTTATAAACGATGGAGTGATGTTAAATAGAAAGTCGGAATTCAGTCCTTGCACAACCATATCTGTAAAACAGGTTTTGCGTTGAAAAGAAGGACGAGATTCTAAACTTTCGGGGAGAAATAAACGGAGCTCTCAGGTGAACTGTCAGCTGCTGTTACAAACTGATCTTTTTCCTGGGAAACTTCAGCTCTTTACGCTCAAGAGTTTGTGTCATCTGAGATCAGAATGGGATTGAAACAGTCCTGGCCCCAGGAGAGATCAAACACATTACAAAGATTAAGTGTTGAACTACCTCTTACACAGGATGTACCGCAAAAGAAGGGGGCACCCGGATTTGAACCAGGGACCTCTTGATCTGCAGTCAAATGCTCTACCACTGAGCTATACCCCCTACACACACAGGCTCACCTGACGTGACCTGATTATACATCAGAGAACAGCTACTGACTTCCCAGGACTAAATTCCCAGTTACACCCAACAGTTCAAACAGAAAGTGCTTGACACGTCTGACACTCTGAGAGAGAGAGAGAGAGAGAAAGAGAGAGAGAGACAAGGAGAGAGAGAGAGAGAAAAAGAGAGAGAAAGGATATCATACTATAGAGTGACAGTGTCAGATGCTGCTCTGTTGGTCTCTTAATGTCAGTTCACTGTGTCCGATTCTCCTTTAACACTGATATAGGTTATAAGAGGTCACTGTGCACAGTCACTCTGTCTGTGGACTGTGACATTCACTTCACACACTGTAATGAACAATCATAATGATGATAATACAAAATTAAATCATTATAGCAACAGACAGAACTGAGAGTGTAAAAATGAAATTCATAGTCTTCTTGTTGTCACCACAAGAGGGCGATATATCACAGGAAATTCCTGCCATGGCTTCTATAAAACGTGTTAAACTGCTGAGCCATTGATGCTCATGTCTTATGAGCTGCAGTCTTGAGGAGCCACTAGAGAACACAGTTTAGTGAGAACCTCACATCAGCCATGTACTTCTCTTAGAGATGTCTTATGGGATAGACGGACCCTCAGGAACAACCAGGAGTTGTTGTGAGAGGTTGAACTGTTCACCACCCACCTAGAGACACCAGTGTGTCAGGGCTCCATTCTTTTGGAGATTCCAGCTGCAACATAACAGAAGTCAGTCTTTGGTAGTTAAAAGGCGTTGGCTGTGTTAGTGCTGGAGTAGAGCAGAAACTGCTGTTGAGGTTTGTCTCAGGGGTTTATCTAAACTCAGAACTTATAGCAGTGAAGTTACTCAGTACTGGTCTTGCTACACTGACACTAAACATGCCTACTTTACACAGCATGTGCCTTAAAAGCAGGGGGCACCCAGAGTTGAACTGGGGACCTCTTGATCTGCAGTCAAATGCTCTACCACTGAGCTATACCCCCACATATGGCCAGGTAATGTCACGTGAATATTTCCCTCCATCTCATTATACACAACAGTCAATAAGGTGAGATGATGCTGATTGGTGAGGGGTAGTGTCAGGTGTGATATTGCTGGGCTAGAGGAGAAAGGGTATAGTCTTTCAGGCACCCAGGACTGGATATAAGACCTATGTCACTTTGTCATTCAACTTTATGTTATGCAGCACAAACCTGAACCTGAAAAATGCTGGGGACACCTGGATTTGAACCAGGGACCTCTTGATCTTCAGGTGTAAAGTATCTTACCCTGTTGGAGGGTCTTACTGCTGATGAACCTGCCTTAATAAGATGTCTGAAGGCTGATTTATACTCCTGCGTAGGCTCTATGCAGAGCCTACACTGTGCCCTACGCAAGTGGCCTGGGCCGTTGTGAGCATTCATACTTGTGCGTTGGTGCATCTGCGTCGCTCTGTAATTACATGGCCAAAACGGTGCGGTGGGATTTCTATGCCACTGTGTTGATTTCCTCGTGCGTTATAAACGATGGAGTGATGTTAAATAGAAAGTCAGAATTCAGTCCTTGCACAACCATATCTGTAAAACAGGTTTTGCGTTGAAAAGAAGGACGAGATTCTAAACTTTCGGGGAGAAATAAACGGAGCTCTCAGGTGAACTGTCAGCTGCTGTTACAAACTGATCTTTTTCCTGGGAAACTTCAGCTCTTTACGCTCAAGAGTTTGTGTCATCTGAGATCAGAATGGGATTGAAACAGTCCTGGCCCCAGGAGAGATCAAACACATTACAAAGATTAAGTGTTGAACTACCTCTTACACAGGATGTACCGCAAAAGAGGGGGCACCCGGATTTGAACCAGGGACCTCTTGATCTGCAGTCAAATGCTCTACCACTGAGCTATACCCCCTACACACAGGCGCACCTGACGTGACCTGATTATACATCAGAGAACAGCTACTGACTTCCCAGGACTAAATTCCCAGTTACACCCAACAGTTCAAACAAAAAGTGCTCCACACTTCTGACACTCCGAGAGAGAGAGAGAGAGAGAGAGAGAGAGAGAGAGACAGAGAGAGAGAAGAACAGAGAAGAGAGAGAGAGAGAGAGAGAGAGAGAGAGAGAGAGAGAGAGAGAGACAGTGTTAGAGTAACAGTGTTAAATGCTGCTCTGTTGGTCTCTTAATGTCAGTTCACTGGGTCCAATTCTCCTTTAACACTGATATAGGTCATAACATGTCACTCTGTCTGTGGACTGAGCCATTCACTTCACACACTGTAATGAACAATCATAATGATGATAATACAAAATTAAATCATTATAGCAACAGACAGAACTAAGAGTGTAAAAACGAAATTCATTATCCTGTTGTTTTCACCACACGAGGGCGCTGCATCACAAGAAGTCCTTGAAATATGCATTGAACTGCTCAGCTATTGATGGTGGTGTCTTATAGACCAGTGTCTCTGAGATGCAGTCTTGGGGACCAGCTAGACACTTTCGTGAAAGCCTAACACCAGCATAACTAGCTCAAAACACCAGAGTCGACAGTAGAAAAGGTGAACCAGCTGTGTGAGAGGTGGACTACAGCACAACCTGTTCCCACTGATTTTTCTTCCAACTTCTGTGGGATGTCTGAAGGCAGAATGTTCCGGAGGGGATGTGATCATTCCTGATCCTGGTAGAGGTCACACACACCAATGACCCTAGTCTGTCGGAAATTAAAAGAAGAAGAAGAAGAAGAAGAAGAAGAAGAAAAAACAATATCCATTTTGCCTGTTGTTATTGTTGCCTGTTGTCGCAATTTAATATGATGCCTTTGGTGAGCAAATGTGTACATAGGCGAATGAGTTCGTACCTCTGCGTAAGCAGAGGACATCAGTTGAGTAGGCGGTCGTTCAATATGGTCGAGTTCGCATTTGCGTTTACACTGCTATAAGAATGTGGTCATATGCGGTCCAAAACACCTCCGAATGTGATTTGAGTGATGCAACCACATTGTGCATTGGATGTGTTTACACCTGCACTTTTGAGCTGTCCACTTGTGATGGGATTGCCAACATCGGATATTAATGCAAGGAGTAAACATTAGGCTCCAGAATACACACATAAACTGAGGGGGCACCCGGATTTGAACCGAGGACCTCTTGATCTGCAGTCAAATGCTCTACCACTGAGCTATACCCCCACATGCACAATCTAAGGATGTCACATCATTATGCATCACATACGCTGACTCAGCCTATTTCAAATATCGGACCAGCTTACACCAGTCAGAGCGTGTGTGTGTGTGTGTTTGTGAGAGAGAGAGACAGAGAGCAAAAGAAAGAGAGAGAGAGAGAGAAAGAGATAGAGAGAGAGAGAGCTGTGACAATGCTGAAATAACAAAGGTTAAACTGAAAGGGAAACTATAGTGCAACAGTGTAATAGTGTAACAGTGTAACAGTGTAATAGTGTAACAGTGTAACACTGTAATAGTGTAACAGCGTAACAGTGTAACAGTGTAATAGTGTAACAGTGTAATAGTGTAACAGTGTAACAGTGTAATAGTGTAACAGTGTAACAGTGTAATAGTGTAACAGTGTAACAGTGTAATAGTGTAATATTGTAACAGTGTGAACCACTACTCTGCCTCTCTTCTCCCTCCAGTACTTCATTAATGCCAACTTTAGACATCCTGTCTTTAAACCTCCATGTCAATCTGTGAGCATAGCGTTCTTAGTAATGTACAGATCCTCAAGTCCTAACACTCACTCACACTGAAGCACACATAACTAAAGAGAGAACTAAAAACTGTTAAGTCATCATCAGCTTCCAAATCACATGAAGGTAAACGTCAGCAAGTAGTGGCGACAGGGCCGTAAGCTGTTGACCATTTTCTACATTCCAGCTTCTGTAATCAGGCACTGCACTGATGGTTAACATAAACCCAGGCCCTAAGCTCTAGATTTAAGACAGCGGTGTTGAAACAATAGTGTATGATGTCAGAGGTCACAGGACAAAAATAGCATCTACTTTTTTTTTTTTTTTCCATGAAGAACACAATATTGATCATGTTTCGATCAAATCTTGCTATGTTCATCTTTTGAAACACACATGGGGTGGACCAATGAGCAGAAGGACCAAACAGTGTTATCAGTGTTTAGTACGCGATAATTAAGAGCCTTTAGCTTCAGAGCGACCTGAGTCATTTGAGGCATGCGGTTACCCAGGTTCTCACCGCTACGTCATTGGGCAAAACAGACCGTTCCTCAAGACAGAGCTGAAAAATCGACCGCAGCCCCCGTACCCCAGGATGCTCCACGAAATCTCAGTGGTATTTAGGTCAGGTGATCAGACAGAGGCCAAACAGGGCGTTAGACATCATGAAAGTTTCTCAGTACGTACAAGTATACCTAGGAAAATGGGAACATTCTAAGGTCCCCCCCCCCCCCCCCCTCCCAAATCACCTAAAATGAGATTGATTCAAAGCAGTTATCTCGCCCAGTGACGCCCGCATGATGGCTAACCATATCACACCACTCCAGATCCATCTCTCTGTATGACGTCAAGAATGTGTCCAGACACGGGGGAGAGGACTCATCAGATAATCTTGCTTATTTTATGTATCGGCTTTAACTACAGTCAGTTTTGAGGCAGCTGTCCCAACATAGCCGACATGTCAGTTTTGTGAGGCTCCACCAAACAGCTAATTTTCGGTGAGACTAATTCCCACAGTGTCTAGATATGTGAGAGTTTCAACACGCGACCGCAGTTCCTCTTTATTGTGGTTTAACCTTCTCTGTCATACGCCAACGAAATTTTTAGGGCGCGTTTCCTTGCTACGTTAAACGACACACCTGAAATCCTGACACCAAATATTTTCAGATTTTATGGATCACCTTTCTTCGTTTAAAAAGTTCTTCATTAAACCGTCGAATATCTGAGCTTTCTAGAGACGTATTCACATGACTACTGACTTCAGACCACTGTGCGGTTTGTCTCTTTTGATTAACGTTTAGTTTCTTGGAAAGGCGACGTTTATGGTGTTTCCTTTTTTCTGTTCACATCTCGTACGGCTTAAAGGTACTAACAGTGCTGAGACGCAGCGGAAGAAATCACTCTAAACGCTATAGCCTACAGCATGCCCTCTGTGCGTGGTATGGAAACTGTTTCAGTCTTACATATAAATCTAAATGTAAAAGATAAGCCTTTTAGAATAACGGAGACGGAGGCAACAGATAGTCCTCCTAACCTAACCAAATCCCAACCCTGGTCTAAAACCTATTCACACTATAAAAGACAAAAACAGATGTCAGAACCTACCACGGTTTAGGACAAGGATTTCTTCCAAGTCATGATGTGAGCTTACGAATCAGGTCTCGCAAGATAAGAAACCAACAAGACCTCCCTGAGGTAAACCTCACTGCGCTCAAGTAGGCCTATTCATTTGTGGCGATGCAAGATATGATACATTGACAAATTCTGAAAGAAGCCAAAACGTCAGCAATGCTTGTCTTAAACGTAACATATTCTTCAAGAGCTGTCCAACCCTGTGGCTGGATTTTACATAAATTACATAAAAGTTTAATTCTACTTTCCCTATTTTTTACAAGACATACGAAGACATTCCTCAGTTTTGATGCTCTGGACCATTGGGCAGCGGCCAGCGATTACAGATATAGCTCCGTTCATTAGCACTTGAAAGCGAAGATACGTGACAGGCTGACTTCTAACGTGTACATATGCAAAGTGGGGTCTCATGACCGGTTAGGTGAGAATTAGCTGCAAATTGCTTGATGGTCTGATTTCCTCTCCTCTCCCCTACAGGAGTTTTCTCGACCAGTTAGTGGAGAGCCTGACCGACGTCTAGAAATGTCCCAGTCGCTGGCTTATAACGCGGCCCCCACAGTGTAGATGTCTTAACTGGATCTGAGGCGGATTTAAGTATTCGTACTGGTTTATGTGGCGATCAAGAACATGATCAAAATTTTGAAAGTGCTGATTTTGGTAGCTTGACCAAATAGCTTTTAGGATAGGGCAAAACAAACCGCTGTGCTGTAATATGTCTAACCATAAAACAGGGTGTTGATGCTCCCACACAAACCCACCCTATCTGTAGTGTTCATACAAGCACGAAGCGCCTTAACCTGAAGATGGAAGTTTACTCAGAAAAGTTCGCATTCTGCCCTGGGCAAGGATTGTTCTTGGGCCGCATTATAGTCAGTGGTCTCCTTGCATGGGCTTTGAACATCGCTGAAAAAGCTATATGTAAATTCTAAACGTCTTCTTAATGGTCATCTTTGCACGTGTGCCAAGGCGCGAAATACTAACTGCCCTCTGCACAATCCCGCAGTGGTACACCTTTGTTCATACCTTGTTTTACTGACTATGTGCCCTCTTCTTTCATCACAATCGAATTTACCGTTAGACAGAACACACAGAAACCTTTTCTCCATGATATCCAATTATGACGTTCGCCGTATTTGGCGCGTTTTCCTACCTTTCTGGAAAAATAAACTCCCTCGCCGCCTAACTACATAAAGCACGACTCACTTAGATTAAATAACCGTGAAATTACAGCCCCTCCCTCTTGAGGAAAACTTTTCATTTTTCTAACGATAAGTTCATGGCACAGAGACTCGGTGAGACACGGCTGCCGTGGAAGAGAGACCCGAGCACAGACGCTTCATCCGAGAACGACAAAGCGGATAAACTACTCAAACACCGATTTCAGTTTACAGACAACATGATCTATTTGTACAAAGACATTTTTTTTTGCACAAAATTAAATATATTTTCACAAGAAACAAAACACATAAACCAGCATGGTTTACAAATCGAAAGAAAAAACAAAACCCCCAAAAAACACCCCCCCCCCCCCCCCCCAAAAAAAAACCCCTGTACATCTCTGTTTTATTCCTGCACGGGTTGGTCAAACGATAGTCCATCAAATGTAAATCATCCAATCAAATACTTCAGGTAATGCTTGGTCAGGAGTTTAAAAGAGCAGCAATCCAAACAGTGGTAATGGCCTAGCCCTTCCCATTCAAAGGGCAGCAGTCCATAGGCAGCATCCTGACCCGCCAGTCTGGGTAGAACATTCCAGTACGCCATTAGTCAAATGGCAACGCCAAATCAGTGTAAAACCGGATCCGACCGGTTAGTTCTGTAAACAATGTGGACCTCTAGAACGGTGTCACACAAACACACGAACACACACACACTCTCTCTCTCTCTAACACGCATACACACAAACACACGTGGGTAAGTGTGGCTGAGGCATATTCCTTCAGGCTGATGCGGGTGTCAGGGGGCTCTGAGCCACCTCATGCCCAGGTAGAGGCACTCGGACCTGGGGTAAGAGGGGAGGCAGTCCTGGCTCTCTGGCTCTCTGGCCACGGAGGTCGGAAGAGTTGAGCTGTCGGATCAGTTGGCCAAAACACGAGAACGCATCCAGTCCAGACTAGCAGGGAGACTAGAGAAAGAACCCAAAAAAGAGAGTGATGGTTAAAAATACAGCTTTTACTCCTGTCAACTCCCAACAGACTCAGTGTGTATAATTCTGTATCATATTCTTGTGAGAAGTGATCTCGTACTTCATTTCCCAAACATACACTCACAAAATACAACAAGCTAAAGAAATGTATGAACAAACCAACGGATGAATGAAATCAAAATGAATCCGTGTTCAAAACGACACACGACTGTGCTGTTTTCTGGGGCTCTTGGATGGGTTTGTGAAGGTGAGAAGGTGTGTGTTTTGGGAGCTGGTTCTCGTTGTGGTACAGTGTTTGGCGTTATATAACAGGAGAAGAGAGACACAGAGTAAAGGCAGACATACCCTTCGCCCGTGAGAGCGCAGCAGGCCTGGACGTGCCAGGAGTGCGCGGTGATGGAATCGAGCGTGAGGCACTGAGAGATCTCCGCCGGGGACATGCTGTTCTTCATGTCCTGTTTGTTGGCCAACACCAGCACAGACGCATTCTGCAGGTCCTGTGTGTGTGTGTGTGGGAACAGTGAAGGAGGGTCGCGGGAGAGACAGAGAGAACAGTCAGAATTAGGACCCGGGTGGCTGGCGTCTGAAGCGTGATGTTCAGGTGTGGTGATGTTCAGGTTCAGGTTCAGGTGCAGTGAGGAGAATAAGAGTGGCTCAGTGTGTGGTGATGTTCAGGTTCAGGTGCAGTGAGGAGAATAAGAGTGGCTCAGTGTGTGGTGATGTTCAGGTTCAGGTGCAGTGAGGAGAATAAGAGTGACTCAGTGTGTGGTGATGTTCAGGTTCAGGTGCAGTGAGGAGAATAAGAGTGGCTCAGTGTGTGGTGATGTTCAGGTTCAGGTGCAGTGAGGAGAATAAGAGTGACTCAGTGTGTGGTGATGTTCAGGTTCAGGTGCAGTGAGGAGAATAAGAGTGGCTCAGTGTGTGGTGATGTTCAGGTTCAGGTGCAGTGAGGAGAATAAGAGTGACTCAGTGTGTGGTGATGTTCAGGTTCAGGTGCAGTGAGGAGAATAAGAGTGGCTCAGTGTGTGGTGATGTTCAGGTTCAGGTGCAGTGAGGAGAATAAGAGTGACTCAGTGTGTGGTGATGTTCAGGTTCAGGTGCAGTGAGGAGAGTGACTCAGTGAGGTGGGTGCTGACGTGTGCGGGTGTGGACTAACCTCGTGGGCAAGCATACGATGGAGCTCCTCTTTAGTGAGAGTTAACCGCTCTCTGTCTGTGCTGTCCACCACCAAAATAACAATCTACAACACAGAGAGAGAGAGAGAGGGCGGTTACACACACACACACACAGAGGAACTGCCTTAGATAACTCACACTGGGTCATAAGGGCAGTTAAATACAACCAGATTAATGACTAACTAAGACAAAAAAAAAAGTCACTTCAGCAGAAGGCATTTAGACAGACAGATAGGCACACACACACACACTCACACACATACACACTCACACACACACCTCTGTGTTGCAATAGTACGAGTTCCAGCTTGCTCTGATGGCGTCCTGGCCGCCGATGTCCCAGACCAGGAAACGGGTTTTCCTCACCGAAATCTCCTCCACGTTACTGCCTATTGTTGGACTGGTGTGTACTGCCTCTTTTGTCAGACTACACACACACACACACACAGAAGGGGAGAGAGAGATTTGTTACGACTTTTCTCAGCTAAATGTGCATATGTATTCAACATCTGTGTTTTTCTTCGTTAAATTACAACTTGCATGTGGACAGGAGTTAAAAAGAGTCTTCTTTAATATCAGAGTTTCTGAGTGTATGTGTGTTTTCTAGGGTGCCATCGGGCTGGACACTCACAATTGGTAAAGGATGGTTGTCTTCCCGGCATTATCCAACCCTACGATGATCACTTTGTGTTCTGAAAAGAGAAACGTCATCAAAAAATCACACTCACACACTCTTCACAGTATTTATTGCTTCACGAAGCAAGGTCCGCTCACATCGAACAGGTACGGGGGGGGGGGTGTAATTAGTGTCACCATGGCAACACAATACGTCCATAGAAAGCGTATGCCTCAGTGAACTCTTCGGCTTCAAAATAGCGATAAAAGACAGGGGCCAACGTCAAAGGGACGTGGAAAATGCCGGACCCCGCGCAGAGACAGCCGGCAAAACAAAAATAAGCACTTTGAACTGATGAGACCTCGCGAGGCCCGATCCCTGTGTGTTTATTTGTCGTTGTATTTCGCAATAGCCGACAGTGAAGAACAGAACAAGCCAAACTTGTCATATCTGGGAAAACACGCACTCACACAAGGGAGACTATCTACTAACGTACTGATGGGCCAACAAACCGCTGTTAACATCAAGTATTTCACATCTATGCATCTTCGCTCAGTGCGTTAGTTTAATCGTTATCGTTCAGAATGCCGGGTACTATTTACAATTACAATGAGCAATTAAATAAATTAGAAATCTCATGGTGAACTAGCTTTAAGTCAGCTCTCAAAACAAAGGTGGCCAAAGGAAAATGCTTAGTTTGCTGAGACGATAAAGCTCTAGGCAGCATCCTTACCTCTGTCTCCGAACACAGTCATCAGTTTGGCGAACAGTAATCCCATGTTTAAAGCGAAAATATGGCAGGAGTTCACAACGAGAGAGCCGCTTTGCCCGGTATACGGGATTTGTTGCTGTGGTTATCAGCGAGTTTATATAAACGGTACAAGGTTGCCCTAAACTCACGAGAGCCTGTTGCCTCTTCCCAAAAACCGATGTAGTTGACCGGCCTCTGATACTTCCGGCTATCTATATGAACGGACGAGTGTTATACCGTATTCGCCGAAACTAGTGCAGACGTTCGATATCCGTCTTTGTTAAACTGAGCACCCTCATATGCAGTAACCTGCCCACCCGCTGTCAACGACCGACTAATTACCTTCAGAGATTCTCGCAGTTTTTGCCTGTAAAGCGAAAGGGGTGGAGCGCCAGCACCCAACACCAACGGACGTAGGCGTGGTGGAACACGTTTGATCCAAAATGACGTAACGGAATGACGTTTGGAAGAAAACTGTGCCCTGAAAACCAGCCAAATTGATTGGCTCTCTGTACACCATGACGAACGATATTATTTAAATATCTTCGAAAAAATATGCCATATTTGGAGGGGGGGTTGGTGCGTTTAATGTATGAGGCTGATCCCTTCATCATGATTTCGTTTTCACTTCTCTACGGGGAATTCCGCCCACTCTCTGGAATTCCTCTGAGTTTCCCGGGACATAGCTCAGCAAAACATAAATCGCAGCAGTCCAGGGACTTTCAGGTGTAGCTTTCTTAGTTCCTACAAAACACCTGATCACTTCTGGCACGGGAAAACTTCCTGAATTGGATTTCAGTGAACAACAGTAAAAGGTCTTTTTGCTGTACCATAAAACAACATTGATCAAATATATCACACATCAGAGAGAGGGCAGAGTTAAGATGCATTGTAACAGACTCGCTGTGGAAACAGTCGTCAGAGCGCGACGTTCAGTAAGCAACACATAAGATACGTAGAAGTGAGATATGATCAAATGAAGGTATTGTTGTGGTCGCGGTGCTTCACTTAATTCGTTTCCTGTTTACACATGATGTGTGATCTCAGGTGCAGGCGCGAAGGTGCACGCTCATGCACACGCGCCCACAGACCAGCGGACGCATGTAGAGAGACACACAAATAGAAGTATCTACATGAATACCTAAACAAATCTGAATTTCTAAAAGTTGCCGCGGAAGGGTGTTTTGAGTTCAGCACTCCAGTATACAGAGCTGAATAAGCTTAACTGTAACCAGGTTTGTTAAAAAAACCCTCTTTAACACATGGAGTATTTTCTCCACATATATCTCACGGCTTTTGATGGAATTACCTCAAGGTAAAACTGGAACACGTTTAATATTAGTTTGGCGACCACACAGAGGAACTGACGTACAAGAATGTTAGCTTTAGGTTTGACACATTTCTTTTTTAAATTCAAGAAATGACTGAAAAGATATATATTTTTAATTCTCTTTGTACGATCACCGGTCAAAGACAGCTTCTCTCTGACTCTGTGTTTTGTATTGTTGTATGGATGCAGGAAACAGAGTTAGATTTTCCTGAGAATGTTTTCACCCTTCTGAAGCAGTCTGTCTGTCACATTCTTTAAAGTCTTGAGACTCTTCGATTTATGAGTCATGAACTCAGCACCCAGTGGCTGACTGTTGGTTTCAGTCGGTGGCTTTGTTTGGTAATGCGTTTCCTTAACCCTCTGCAAAAACAACACTTATCAGAAGGCTTCTTGCATTTACATACCACAGGAAGGTTATAATATGCTCTTTGTCCTCTTTCTCTTTCTTTGTCTCTCTCTTGCTCTCTCTCTCTCTCTCTCTCTCTCACACCATTTTATTACATTTCTGAACATTTCTATTTCCAATCATCTGATAGTACAGTTCTTTTTTTTCTGACTGTAGTTTACTGGAAGAGGTGTTTGTTCTACTGGGACTGTATTTGTTTAAAAAAACAGTGTTGAGTTTGACGGTGTTCAGGTCATTTCTCTGGGTTAAGACACCTCATTCTGTAACCCTCATGGCTTTTCTCTCTGGCCAAGCGAAACATGCCTCTCTGAAGTTGCGTGGTCTGTCGAGTGGGGACACTGGCGTGTTTTCTGCTGGGATGTTTAAATCTTTGGTTGACGCACAGATGAACACCCTGTCTGTTTACACATGGTTCAAGTCAGGTCATCGCTGCAAGTCGGGCCCACTTGGCCACCTTGTTTATCGTTTACTCCTTATCTTGTTTATCCTTGACCCCTCATCTTGTTTATCCTTTACCCCTCATCTTGTTTATGTTACTCCTGTTCTCACACTCTGCTCACTTTAGACTCGTATATTTATTTACTTATTTTTATTTCTAATGGTGGTTTACTGGGTGCTTCCCTCTTTATTTTATTGTTGCTGTGACCTGAAAAAAACTCATTTCATTCGCTTTCATGTACAACATGTTCTGGAATGACAATAAAAAAACATCTTTAATTATTTAATTATCCTTATCCTTATAATGATCCTTAATAAAAAATAAAAAAACATCTTTAATCATTTAATTAGCCTTATCTTTATAATGATCCTTAACCTTATACTTAAACTTATCCTTATCCTTAAGTGCAGTCAGCCGCTGCAGTCCCTCTCCTCAGCCGCTGACAAACCCCCCCCCCCCCACCCCATCCCACCCCCGCATCGACTTCTTTAAGAAGACGTGACTTTAAATCGTCTTGGAGTGTGTGTTTATATGTGTGTGTGTGAAAGCACAACACAAAAGCAGATGGTGGAGTTTTTAGTGAAACGATAAAGTAAATGATATTGAACAAATCTCTTTATATGAGGTTGATTTGTGGAAACTTGCCCGTGGGGTAGTGACGCTGGCAGTGGAAAGAGCGGTTTGGTCTTCGTGAGCTGGTGACGGGGAATGAAAGAGTGCGTTTGTGTGGTCTTATCTTTCAGTATCAGCACTGACTGATAAACTCTTCCTCTTCCTTTATACCTGGAGATCTGAGTCAACACGTGGTGTTTTCCTCATGTCAGAAACGACACAGGTCATGTTTACTGAACAAACGAGACTTTTCAGTTTTTCTCTCCGATGAGTTTCTCCGTCCTGACCAGACGCTGACACCGCACTTCTTCTCAGTGGGTTTGGCCACTGCTGTGAGAGATGACAACAGTGGACAGGGCGCAGTGCTGTCTGTGACAATCTAAAGGACAATTCACTCATTAGACTTCAGCGTCTTTACACACCTACTGCGTGTGTTAACTGCTCTGTCTGGTGTGCTAACTGCTCTGTCTGTTGTCTGTCAGTGAGTCCCCCCGCCTACCAACACACCAACACGCTCCCTCACAAACCACAACCAGCACAACCAATTAAACCCTCAGCATTCACTGTGCAACCAAGAGAAACGTCCCGAAACACGAGGCTAATGAGAGAATTCACTAACTCCTCAGGACACATACTGTGCGTGTCCCTGCCGACATTCCACTGAATCCCATTTACACTGTATCAGTCTCTAGTGAACTGTGTGGGACCTGACTCTTAAAAAGAAGACAAAACAGAAATCAAACAAGATGAAAAACCAGATAAAAAGAATTAGTTCACCACGGTGTACGACCTGCTCATGCCTGCGTGGAGTGTTGCAGGTGAAAAGCATGCCCCAGCAGACATAGATATTGTTCTGAACTATTCATGTTCCTTTGATGGTGTTACACTCCCATCTGACTGTCTGCTTAAGGAACTGCCCGTCTGCCTGGTCTGGGTCAAGTGTGTGGGCCATTTCAGGACAGTATGTGCAGACTTGTTCAGGCACAAAAACAAGCCCAGCTGTCTTAAAATTCCTCCTGACTGCATTTTTGACACGGATAGAGGGTTCTCTACTCCTGTAACCTCTCTCTGCTGACGGTAGGAGAGACAGAGAGAGAGAACAGAGCGTAACACAGACATAAACAGACTGTCGAAGATAAGCGGTCTTCAAGTTTCACTTCTGTATGGAAACTACATAGCTGTCAGTTTTTGCAGTGCCCTGAACATGATCTTTTGTGGCTGATGTTGGTGGATTTGCACAGAGAACAGGCGTTAAAAATAAGAAACTGCTATGAAAAACAACAGTTGTTATGTTTTTAAAAATGAGTTTCTGGTCAGTCTGAGATTTACTGAACTGGCTATGATCAAACCGGACAAGAAGACTTGGATGTGTTTTTGTATGAGTAGACGAGGAGAGGAAGCAAACAGGAAGTCGTGACGCATGGCAGTGTAATTCAGGAACCATCAGAGTAGAGTGTCGACTCTTACCTCAAGAATGTTCCACTGCGTCACCATGCAGTGGACCCAGGTCCGGGTGTCTAATGCTCCCTCGTGAGGGTGGACAGACTGGGGTTTTTAGCACAGTGAGACTTAAAGGACCAGGCCAAAGAGTGGGTTTGGGTCAGGCCTTGGCAGTGGCTCTGGCTGCTCTCTGTCCAGCAGGTTTTTGTTCAGCTCCAGTATTCATCACACTAATCCACTGTTAACAGAGCTCTGACTCCTAACAACCCAGATGAGCGTCCTTCTGCTTCCCTGGGACAGGGCTTTAGAGACCCTGCTCTCAGGAATTTAAGGACAGACCAGTGAGTGATGTGGAGTGACTCTGGGCTGGGAGACCAGTGAGTGATGTGGAGTGACTCTGGGCTGGGAGACCTGTGAGTGATGTGGAGTGACTCTGGGCTGGGAGACCAGTGAGTGATGTGGAGTGACTCTGGGCTGGGAGACCTGTGAGTGATGTGGAGTGACTCTGGGCTGGGAGACCTGTGAGTGATGTGGAGTGACTCTGGGCTGGGAGACCTGTGAGTGATGTGGAGTGACTCTGGGCTGGGAGACCAGTGAGTGATGTGGAGTGACTCTGGGCTGGGAGACCAGTGAGTGATGTGGAGTGACTCTGGGCTGGGAGACCTGTGAGTGATGTGGAGTGACTCTGGGCTGGGAGACCTGTGAGTGATGTGGAGTGACTCTGGGCTGG
Source organism: Chanos chanos (assembly GCF_902362185.1). Classification (NCBI taxonomy): domain Eukaryota; kingdom Metazoa; phylum Chordata; class Actinopteri; order Gonorynchiformes; family Chanidae; genus Chanos; species Chanos chanos. The sequence continues at coordinate 15,640,229 of NC_044510.1, forward strand.
GAGACCAGTGAGTGATGTGGAGTGACTCTGGGCTGGGAGACCAGTGAGTGATGTGGAGTGACTCTGGGCTGGGAGACCTGTGAGTGATGTGGAGTGACTCTGGGCTGGGAGACCTGTGAGTGATGTGGAGTGACTCTGGGCGGGGAGACCAGTGGGTGATGTGGAGTGACTCTGGGCGGGGAGACCAGTGGGTGATGTGTAGTGACCCTGGGCTGGCAGACCTGTGAGTGATGTGGAGTGACTGGATTGTTCGCTGTCCCAGTAAGCAGCTGTGTGACAGTGTGAGTGGATCCAGTTGAGTGATTGTGTATCAGGCAAAGTCTCACAGTCCACAGTGGAAGTGTCAGATGGACTGAATTACCCCCAATTATCCTCCATCCCCTCCCTGGTTCTAACTCCTTTTTTCTTACATCACTCACACCTCCCCGTCTCTCTCCCTCTCTCTGGTCTCCTCCTCTTCTCTCACTTGTTTCTCTCTCCTTTTCTTTTCTCTCACATTGCACTGCCACTTTGTTACCATCTCTCAGGCTTTGTATCACTCTGTATTCTATCCATCCATCCATCCTCTGCTCCACTGAGATGATCTGTTTCTTTCTCTAACTCTTTCATGGGAGGGAAAGAGAGGAAAAGCTTAGTGCTGGATTGGTACGTGTGTACGTGTGAATACATATGTGTGTGTGTGTTTTGCATTTAGCAATCGACAGATTATAGACACTGTAGACAGACAACATTGCCAATGTGGCAGAACAGTTAATTTGGATTTAAATTTTTAATTAAAATACGAATTTATCCACAGATTAAAAATAAAAGGCAGATAAAAGCAAAACAGAACTACTATCAGGCACAACTGAATACATGTATTTTTTTTCTGTCATTTAAACAATTGCGATAACGCAACAATAAACATAATTTATTAAGCTATTTACTTGTATATTTCCTGTGTTTAACTGAGTTATATTTAGTTGTTTTTTTTTTCTTTTTTTTCTAACTGAGCATAGGAGTGGACTGGTGAAGCCCACTATAAACACATTCTCTGACTCTTCATTTACATATCAGAGTAAATGCATCCCCTCCCCCTTTTACAACCAAACAACCTCCTAATCACCCCTACCCCCACACCATTCACACACACACACACACACGCACACACACATACACATGGACACGCACACACACACACACACACACACGGACACACACACACACACACACACACGCACACACACACACACGCGCACACACACACACACGGACACGCACACACACACTCACACACAAACACACAGACACTCACACACACACACGGACACACACACACACACACATGGACACGCACACGCACACACACACACACACACAGACTATCCTGACTTCATAAAAATGGGCACAGAGGAAACAACACAAAGGCAGAAGCAGGAATACAAGTCTTTTTTTTGTTTTGGCAGTTTGGAGCTCAACAGGTGGTGTGTGAATGAGTGGGTGAGAGTGAACCATTGTGTGTGTATGTGTGTGTGCGTGTGTGTCTCTCCTGACGTCAGTCTTTCACATGTTCTTTCTAAAAATCCTAATCTGCAGTCATGCACGTAGCACCACACTAGTGAGCGAGAAAAAGAGGACAAATATTGTCATATGGCATCTAGCATTGACAGAACAGAAGAGCAGGAACACAAATGCACACACACACACACACACACTCTCTCTCTCTCTCACACAGACACACACACAAATAAGCATAAACTGGCAGAAAGATATGACGACTGAGTTTGAAACACAAAACTGTAATTCAAGTCTTTTAGGACACTGTCATGTGGCTCCACAGCACCCCCTGGTGGTGACTGACTTCTCCTAAGGCTTTGTGTAGTTGCGCCTCACACACACACACACACATATGTGTTTTTATGTACAGTGACATGAACTTTAGAATGCTAAAACCTCAGTCGGAGCTAAATCTCTCCCCAGCTGCCGCGTCAAACACCCTTGACAACGGCCTTTGTGGCACGGTTAAGACAACCCACCATTACAGCGATGGGCGTGGCTTAATGAAAAAATATTACGGCACTTGTGATTGGCTGGGCTGAATGACTGGTATCTTGTTAAGGCAGGGGGGGGGGGCTATGGTAAATTAGCTGTAGTGTTGCATTGGCGGTACTGTGCTAAGAGCAGAAGGGGACAGAAACGCTCTGCTCAGAACAGGTGCACATTCAGAAACAAGTGAGCGTCAAAGCTAGCCTCGTTAGCATTCCACGCCGCTTCCTGAAGACTTGGGACCAAACACTAGACTTTGACAGTGGACAATCAGAGCACTATACAATTTACAAAAAGGATTTTGAAGTTATGTTTACAACTGACAATCTCTTTGTGACTGTTAGCTGTGATTGTTGTTTGTTTTAATTCAGTCTGTAATCAGAGAAAACTGTGAGCCTGAATCAGCTCAGCTGATTTTGCTTTTATTAGTGTCATAAGCAAACCGAGAGTCTGCCCTCTGCTGGTGGGAGGGCCACACAGCAACAGAAGAGCTCAGAGACTCCAATAAGGCCAAAGAGAGCAGTGACCCTGGTAAACACCCACAGAGATAGAATACAATCTGTACAGGCAATTTCCATACAAAGATACTTCGAGAGATGATATTAAAAAATTTGGTAAAGTTGGAAACGCGTTCTCCAGATGTAGATTATTAATGACGGAGAGAACCTGGTGCTCTGAGAGACAGACAGACCCCGTATCAACACACACACACACACACACGCACACACACACATACACACAGCGGATATACCTCACACTTCACAGGAACACTAACTACCCTCATGGTGTTAAGAGTTCATGCAGAACGGTAAAAAATAATAATAACAATAATAATAATAGTAATAAATTAAAAATGGAAACTAGAGGAAGATGTGGAGTGAAGCTAAAGGTCTGTGGTGAGCGTGATTGGGAGAGAGCCAGACTAGAGCAGTGAGATAAGGGAACCATCCTGTGTCAGCTATACAGCACACTCGTCTTATATCAAACATGACTATCACCGGTTTCTCTGAGCACTTAAGAAAAAAAAAAAAATAAACAAACATGAGCTTTTGACTGACAACACCTCCTCTCTCCTCTCCTCTCCTCCTCTCTCCTCTCCTCTCCTCTTCTCCTCTCCAGTGTGGGAAAGGTGTGAATGCTCTAGCGGATGTACACGTCTCTGCTCCATTCTTCCTGGTTTTGGTTCCGGCCCAGGGCGGACCCTCCCACCTCCGTCTCCTGACAATAACGCTCCCTCAGCTTGCTCCGCCCACGCTGATGATGACTGGAGGGAGGCGGGGCCATGTTCAGGTTCTCCTGGTCAGGCTCTGCCCCCTCGTCTTCCCACGATGCCTGGCGAGGCGCGTGGTGGGCGGGATTTAAACGGGAACGGCACGGATCTGGCTCCTCGTACGGGTCGGTCTCCATGTCATCGGTGTAGGCGGAGTCACGGCTGCCTTGCGTCTCCGAATCAAACGTGTCCTGGCGGGACAGGCCCCGCCCCCCGGCATGCAGCTGGCTGCGTGAGGAGCGCAGCGGCTGTTTGCTAGCCATGTCGCTATGGTAGTCATGGAGACTGCCACGCTCGGCAACAGGCACCTCCCTTTTCTGGTCTCCATGCACCAGGAATGGCCCCTGTAGCAGGCCACGCCCCAGAAAGCACACAGCAGCCAATCAGCATGCAGAGACACAAAAAAATCAGAGCAAGCAGCAGGTTAGTAACAGAGTTATGGTTACAGCTCAAATTCAGCCAAATGCAACATAAACCAGGCTAACGCTTAATGTACTACAAATCCCATCATGCACCAATGCAGTAAATCTGAAACACTGCATATTGTCCTAGAGAGAATATTCCTATCACAGAACTGCTGAGTCAGTCTG
>NC_044510.1:15654113-15659113 GCF_902362185.1 Chanos chanos
TCGGAGGAGGAGAAGAGATTTTTGGGAGGGAGGAGAGGATGATAGGAGTGGAGGTGGAGAGAGAGAGAGAGAGAGAGGCTCTGTCTGCAGAGGGAGTAGGAGGAGAGAAACAGAGGAAGCAGGAGTAGAAATAGAGAAACGGAGGGATGCGGAGGTGATGGATGAATCGGAGGGGGGGGGGGGGGGGGGTTGTCAAGGGCTGGTATTTGCCTTGCCTGTGCTGGGGTATTTTTCAGGGTGGGGTAGGGGGGGGGGCAGGGGCTCTTTCAGTTAGCCAGCAGAACCTGGTCTGATGTATTTAGTTGCCTGTGTGCTTGGCGCTTCTCACACTTACCTGTCCCAGGTGGTGTGGGCCGCCGGGTTCCCGTGGCAACGTCCAAACTGGAGCTTCCACCAGACTTACTAAAAGACAGAGAGGAGGAAATCAAACTCATGGTTACTGTGTCATTAATATAACTGGGCAATGGTTATGGAGTTGGTGTTTTGATTGGCAAATGAATACTGAGCTTGTGTTTTGATTGAAGAATAGTTTAAGCGCAGGTGTTTTGACCAGCTAATGGTTGTGGAGTCGGTGTTTTGATTGGCAAATATTTGAAGAGCTGGTGTTTTGATTGGCTAATGATTATGGGGCTGTTGTTGTCATTGGCTGTTACCTGGAGCTGAGGCGGTTCTGTCTCATCCTCTGCTCCTGGAGCTGACGAGTGCTCTCCAGTTTCACTGGACTGGGGATAAAACCCACTTCACACCCCTCCTTCACCAAACGACCTATCCACCAGTCATTATTGTATTTCTGTAGAGACAAACACACACATGCACACACACATACACACACACACACACACACACAAACCCTCTGCCATCATCATCATCATCATCATCATCATCATCATCACCATGTTCCTCTTCCTCACAAACGTAGTCATCGGTGTTGTCTGTCACCTGCATGCACTTTTCACTAAAGGAAAATCAAACCTCAGCCACATCTCTAGTCTCCAAAAACACATCTGGAGCCAAACCCTCCCTCTCCTGAGCTCTGGGAAATGAACGGGGGGAGGAGTCTCAAAACACAGACCTCCTCCAAATGGTTTCACAGCAAACATCAGACATCAGAGCATTTCATTCAGTACAACAGCTATTTGCTCTTGATTATTTGTGATGTTTGAACACTGTTTCGTTGACTCCCTCACTCTTTGACGTGATCTGTCTGTCTCAGGTCAGGACAGTATCAGCCATTCTGTCTGTGTCTGTTCTAGCACAGTCATCAGACATCTCCCTCTCACTGTGTCTGTGTCTGTTAAAACACAGTCATCAGACATCTCCCTCTCATTGTGTCTGTGTCTGTTACAACACAGTCATCAGACATCTCCCTCTCACTGTGTCTGTGTCTGTTACAACACAGTCATCAGACATCTCCCTCTCACTGTGTCTGTGTCTGTTACAACACAGTCATCAGACATCTCTCTTTCACTGGGTCTGTGCTTTTCACTGGCCTGGACATTAAAGAGCATTTCAAAAGCTGTGGTTTGGTCCAGTATCGGTTTGGTCCAGTATTCAGTGACAGCCGTGTGTTTTTTGGCCGTGTTGCTGCGGAGGTCAGAAAAGCCTGAGATGTCACTGACAACCACAAAACACTGAACCTCGCAAGGACAAAGTATCTGTCACTCGCCGACACTAACCTCCAACGCCACACGGCAAGACATCCTGTCTCCGCTCTCTTCACATAAAAACAGCAAAGTTCTACACACTCATTAGGTCTGGACTCTTTCACTTTGCCAGCTTCTTTTTCACACGACTTCGACTGTCTGTAGGCAGCCTTTTTTAGACATCTCCATTGTGTCAAAAGAAGGGAAAAAAAACAACGAGGTTTTTCTGCAAAGACGACCAATTTTCAGTCTGCCAAGTTATTCACAACACCCACGCTAAAACCCGACAGTTCCTCCATCACCGACTGTGCACGGCTTCAGTTTGCCTCAGGACTCACAGTTTTCATCATGCGTTCAAAAAAAAAAAAAAAAATTACAGAACGTGACTGCAACTTAAATATTTTAATCAACTTAAAAGTTTCAAGCAACAAAATTGTCTTGAAACTCAGTGTTTTGAAGTTCAGTGTGGAGCTACATTCAGTTCCTGTATTAAAGGTGTAATTGAGAGTTACCTCTTTGATGTGGAGGAAATCTTTGGCTTCGAATGAAATGGCCATTCCCTGGACAGGAACATCGTCGTTGGGGCCTGGGTTGTACCCGACGTTTGTCCTCACAGCAAAGGCTACGGGCTTAGTCTGGACAGAGACAGACAGACAGTCAGTCAGACAGGGAGACAGATAGACAGAAAGGCAAACAGACAGACAGAGAGACAGGGAGACAGATAGACAGACAGACAGACAGTCAGACAGACAGAGAGACAGCGAGACAGATAGACAGACAGACAGTCAGACAGACAGATAGAGAGACATGGAGACAGAGAGACAGGGAGACAGACAGTCAAACAGACACAAGGATGAAGGAGAATTAGTCTCAGGGTTGGTATGCAGCCAGACAAATCATTAAGGAAGACAGTGAATTGTGTGGAAGTAAACGAGGGCCCAAGAGTGGGTGTAACACCTGGCCGACGAGGGTGTATTGAAAAAAACAAACAACAAAAAAACCCAGGTGTATTAGAATGGTGTGGGAAGGATGAGTAAGTGTTAGAGACAGAGGACAGCGGGCTGGGTCAGACAGAGAGGCGGGGATGTGGAGACAGACCTTGGCTTTCTCTAGCGTAGCCAGCGCCTGCCTGTCGGCCTCCTTCCTCAGAGCCTCTGGGTCCTCCTCCAGAGACACGTCCGAATCTGACGGACGACTGGTGTATGAATCTGCCGAGCCCTGAGAGAGAAAGATAAGGAGAGAGAAAGAGAGAGAGAGAGATTAGTCCACTATGTCATTTTAATGACTGGTTAAATCCAAATGATTTCGGTTATAGGAGTGCAAAGACTCAAAAAAAAAAAAAAAGAATCTGGCGGAGGAAGAGAGAAATCATTAGCAAATAAGAGATGAGCCAAACATGCCTCACTGTAAACGTGTTTATTTACTCATTTTGTTTCAATAAAAGTAAAAAAAAAAAAAAAAAATGGACAGAGAACTTAGAGACAAAGACCAGATGATGAAGATGGCAAACTGCAGGTTTTTCTCTTGTCTACAGTTTCTCTGTTTCTGCTCCTGTCCTCCGAACACTCACACTCACAGTCCGTGAATGTGCATCACAGGCCTGGGCTGAGCCCTAGTCTGTGCTACCGCTCCTTCTCTGGGCGTGGCCGGGGCAGAAATCTCCCGTGTCACGCCCCGTTTTACGAGGCTGAACTCCTTAACGTGAGTCTGTGTCGCGATCAGCACGACGGGCACACAAGTGGAAAAGGCAATAAAACAGAGACACCTATAGCTGACTGTGTTACACAGGTTACGCGCTGGAGCATTAGTCAATCAGACACTGTGTCAGAGTTCACTGTGGTTCTGAACACAGGGCGGTTTTCTGCAGGTCATTCTAACATTGCCGTTAATTAATATGACTTCACAGGCTCTTACCCTCTGCTACTGTCGGTTCTCTGCTGTCTCATTTCTTCAGTAAAAATTGTACATTTTTGAAACAGTCAACGAAAGCTTTTAATTTCTTTTGTTTTCTACCACTTAAAATGACAAAATTCATTTAACAGAGAGAGAGAGTGCTCATTTTTTCTCTTCTGTTAGTTCCTCTCAGTCATTTCCACAGCACACTCTCTCTCTCTCTCAAACAACACACACACACACACACGTACTATCTCTCTCTCTCTCCCTTTCTTTCTTTTTCTCTCTCCCTGTCAGTCTTTGGCCCTGTGTGTTCCTCTGAGGGTTGAAGGTGCTGTATACAGTACGTGGTGAGTGTGTTTTTATATAACCCTCCCACACACACCCCCCCCCCCCCCCCCTTTTCATTCTCTCTTGTCCTGTTTCTTCTTCTCTCGTTCTGTTTTTCAGGTATCAGACAGCCTCTCAGTCGTAGGAGGTGAGAACAGGCATTTGGACAGCTGTGAGGAATGAGTCACTAAAGGTGTGTGTGTGTGCGCATGTGTGTGTCCGTCTCTGTTTTTACATGTGTGTACGGTTTAAATAGAAGTGAGAATACGCCTGGATGACATACGCTCCATAATAAATTATTCATTGTGAAGACACACACACACACACACACACAGTTTTTTTGGTTTCACTCTCTACTGTGTTTCCTTAGTCTAAAAACTGAAAATAGTGCAGATCGCTTTTCTCTGGAGCAGAACCTCATCAGTTCTGTTTATCTCACTGGACAGTCACTCAGTGATGCACTGTCAAGTAACAAGAGACAAATGGGAGATTGTTTCTTTACAATACACTGAGCAGAACAACAAACGGCAAGAATACTCTGCTAAAAGTTCAAATTAAACACACACACACACACACACACACACACACACACATTAAACACACACACACACACACACACACACACACACACACACACACACACACACACACACACACAGAGTTTGGCTTGAACAGTATGTTTTACAGTGATGTCCAGATGAAATGTGAGAAGTGTTGGTGTTCCGGCTTCAGTTCCATCACTTTCAATAATGATAGTGACTGACGACAGATAATGACTAGAACAGGTCTTTGATATGAATGATTAGGAATCACTGCTCTGACCTGCCTTAACAAAACACCTGATGGTTAAAACTAACTGTGCTCTAACAGGCACCCTGGTCTGAGATCAGAATTAATGTGGAAAATGAAAACTGGCTGTGCTGACTCTAACAGGTACCCCGGTCTGAGATCAGTGTTAATGTGGTGAATTAAAAATGCACACAACACCATGGCTGTGCCAATGCAGTGGGTGTCTCTCATAAAAGCCTAATTGTATAAAAAGTGCATTTGTAAGAAGCTTAATGACTTCCCTGTGCCCACGTATTCTGTGTGGTATTAAGTCATGCCCGTTTAAACAGGAGGAAAATCACAATG